>NC_091316.1:31708527-31836474 GCF_038502225.1 Cherax quadricarinatus | reverse complement strand
CAAGGTTGAGGGACTGATTACCTCATTCTCCTCCTGTTCTTCAAGGTTCTCCTTTGTATGGACTGATGAAGCCACTGTGTGGCGAAACGTTTCCTCAATAAAGATACCCAAGAGTTGCACATGTGTCTAATTTATCAACATGTCGGTTCTCTGAACCATTCATCTACATATATATATATATATATATATATATATATATATATATATATATATATATATATATATATATATATATATATACACACACACACACACACACACACACACACACACACACACACACACACACACACACACACACACACACACACACACACACACACACACACACACACACACACAAAAGAATCGTAGACAGACGATCTTAATGCAAGACAAGCCACGGGGGGGGGGGAGGGAGGGTGGAAATCTTCAGCTCAAGTACTTTCACACTTCTCAGTGCATCATCAGGAGCTGTGCATTGTTGCAAAGACAACAAGAGGAGAAGTGGGGTAAGTTTTCAGAGAGTGGTAGTATGGAGCCAGCCAGCCAGTGAGACAGACTGGCTGGCTGGCTCCACACTACCATTCTCTGAAATCTTGCCCTACTTATCTTGTTGTTGCCTTTGCAACATTCCACAGCTCCTGATGATGCACTGAGAAGTGTGAAAGGACTTGAGCTAAAGATTTCCACCCCCTCCTCCCGTGGCTTGTCTTTCATATATTATATATATATATATATATATATATATATATATATATATATATATATATATATATATATATATATATATATATATATATATCAATAACAACAATGCGACTAGCCAAGAAGTCGAATCCATGCTGCTTTGGCCTGCCTCATGGTGGGCGAAAACTCATAACGCCTTAATCTATGGGACCACACAATCCTCAAGAGTAGCGCATCCAGCAGAGCTGGATGTTGTACCCTCTGCCCAAGGACATACGATGGTGTGGATAGCTCTAGGCTAATTTCATTCTACTCCCTGTTTGGTGTACTAGTACAACGAGCAGTAAATTATGTTATTGTACCCACGAACAAGCGGTATTGATCAGTAACAACACTGTGACTAGCCAAGGAGTCGAAGCCATGCTGCTTTGGACTGCTCGTTGTACAAGTACACGAAACATGGAGTAAAATGAAATTAGCCTAGAGGCATCCACACCACCGTATGTCATTGGGTAGTGGGTGCAACATCCAGCTCTGTTGGATGCACTGCTCTTAAGGACTGTGTGGTCCCATGGATTAAGGCGTCATGAGTTTTCGCCCACCATGTGGCAGTCCAAAGCAGCGTGGGTTCGACTCCTTGGCTAGTCGCAGTGTTGTTATTGATCAATACCACTTGTTCGTGAGTACAACAATATATATATATATATATATATATATATATATATATATATATATATATATATATATATATATATATATATATATATATATATATATACATATATATAAATAACAACACTGTGCTAGCCAAGGATTCGAACCCATGTTGTACTGGCCTGCCTCATGCTAAACGAGAACCACATGACTCTTTAAACCACAGGACCATCCAAACCTACAAGAATGGCGCAGCCAGCAGAGCTATCTGTTGGGCCGCCACCCGAGGACATACGGAGGTGTGAAGCTTCTAAGCTAATTTCATTCTCATCCCTCTTTGGTGTACTAGCCTCACGAGCAGCATTTATATATTATTGTAACCACGGACGAGTGGCAGTGTTGTTATTGATCAATACCACTCGTCCGTGGTCCGTGGTTACAATATCAATATATATATATATATATATATATATATATATATATATATATATATATATATATATATATATATATATATATATATATATATATATATATATATATATATATTGGATTTGGAAAAGGCGTATGACAGGGTGGATAGGGGGGCAATGTGGCAGATGTTGCAAGTGTATGGTGTAGGAGGTAGGTTACTGAAAGCAGTGAAGAGTTTTTACGAGGATAGTGAGGCTCAAGTTAGAGTATGTAAGAAAGAGGGAAATTATTTCCCAGTAAAAGTAGGCCTTAGACAAGGATGTGTGATGTCACCGTGGTTGTTTAATATATTTATAGATGGGGTTGTAAGAGAAGTAAATGCGAGGGTCTTGACAAGAGGCGTGGAGTTAAAAGATAAAGAATCACACACAAAGTGGGAGTTGTCACAGCTGCTCTTTGCTGATGACACTGTGCTCTTGGGAGATTCTGAAGAGAAGTTGCAGAGATTGGTGGATGAATTTGGTAGGGTGTGCAAAAGATGAAAATTAAAGGTGAATACAGGAAAGAGTAAGGTTATGAGGATAACAAAAAGATTAGGTGATGAAAGATTGAATATCAGATTGGAGGGAGAGAGTATGGAGGAGGTGAATGTATTCAGATACTTGGGAGTGGACGTGTCAGCGGATGGGTCTATGAAAGATGAGGTGAATCATAGAATTGATGAGGGAAAAAGAGTGAGTGGTGCACTTAGGAGTCTGTGGAGACAAAGAACTTTGTCCTTGGAGGCAAAGAGGGGAATGTATGAGAGTATAGTTTTACCAACGCTCTATGGGTGTGAAGCATGGGTGATGAATGTTGCAGCGAGGAGATGGCTGGAGGCAGTGGAGATGTCATGTCTGAGGGCAATGTGTGGTGTGAATATAATGCAGAGAATTCGTAGTTTGGAAGTTAGGAGGAGGTGCGGGATTACCAAAACTGTTGTCCAGAGGGCTGAGGAGGGGTTGTTGAGGTGGTTCGGACATGTGGAGAGAATGGAGCGAAACAGAATAGCTTCAAGAGTGTATCAGTCTGTAGTGGAAGGAAGGCGGGGTAGGGGTCGGCCTAGGAAAGGTTGGAGGGAGGGGGTAAAGGAGGTTTTGTGTGCGAGGGGCTTGGACTTCCAGCAGGCATGCATGAGCGTGTTTGATAGGAGTGAATGGAGACAAATGGTTTTTAATACATGACGTGCTGTTGGAGTGTGAGCAAAGTAACATTTATGAAGGGGTTCAGGGAAACCGGCAGGCCGGACTTGAGTCCTGGAGATGGGAAGTACAGTGCCTGCACTCTGAAGGAGGGGTGTTAATGTTGCAGTTTAAAAACTGTAGTGTAAAGCACCCTTCTGGCAAGACAGTGATGGAGTGAATGATGGTGAAAGTTTTTCTTTTTCGGGCCACCCTGCCTTGGTGGGAATCGGCCAGTGTGATAATAAAAAAATAATATATATATATATATATATATATATATATATATATATATATATATATATATATATATATATATATATATATATATATATATATATATATATATATATATATATATATATATATATATTATTTAGAGGCTTTATGCTCAGTTATCTAAATAACAACTAAGACTTAACACTTAACTACGCATGGCTTAACTGACTCAAGAAATCGTAATGACACGATTGCAAATAAACCATAGCTGGTCTAGTGGCTAACGCGACGGGCTGGAGTTTTGAGACTCTATGACCGCGGGTTCAATCCCGGCCGGGGGTATGGTTTACGCATGGCTTGTTGTGCAGTGCCGCTCTAACTGATCGAGGTCAGTCAGTGAAGTCGAAGATAAACGTCAAAAATCAAAGTAGATAACTGGCAACTGACTCTTTCTTGAGCGGATGTAACTGTTATACTGACTGATTTCTGGAACCTGAAGGAGCGTAGAAATAGGTCAGCAGAAGCGAGAAGTTATACTTGTGTTTATGTAGTGTGATATACACAAGTAATTCTTGTGGTCGGAGACATTGTTCCATCACTCACTAGATTAATACTTGCACACCACTACGCAAATTTCACACAGCGGTACAGGGTCTACCTACCTGGGGTTTACATTTAGAGTCAATGTCCTCGCGGCCCGGTCCCAGATCTGGGCTCCCGCTGAATGGCCTAATTAACCAGGCTGTTAATATGCACCCCAGCCCGGCTGATTAGACACTGACTTGTGGACCTGGGAGGCTGTTCTTACACTTGTTGTGTTTTTTCGTTGTTTCCTTACGGCGTTCTTGTTTTTCATTGGGGGTATATTGCATCGTCTGCCGAGCCTCTTCATTTCGTATGGAACGACTTGTGTGTACCGATTTGGAACCAATCCCTCTAGGATTTTCCAAGTGTAAATTGCAATGTATTTTTCACTCCTACATTCCTAAGAATACAGGCCAAGGAACTTCACACGCACCCAGTAATTGAGGTGCTTGAATGAATTTATACGTGCGGTGGTTCTCTGTACATTCTCTCTAGTGTATTTCAATGTATTGCATAAAACATAAGTGGATACACGTAATTGTTCAATAGATTACAAAGAAGTTTTCAGTGGTAAAGTTATTCTTTCTTCAAATTGGATCTTATATTTTTTTCATCTTGCCGAAATCGTAGGTAATTTCTTCAAAATCCTCAGCGAAGCCTCCCCTCTCACCCGGGAAAGTTGTGGTATTTCCAGCAGACAACACTAATATGGATTCAAAATACACGAGAACCATCTTATAGAAAGAGAGGAACATGTGGAAGACTTAGAGTATAATATATTAATGTTGGATGACCAGATATTTAAGGAAGTCTATGAAGCAAGTGCTGCCAAGCCAGGAAAATGGCAGGGTACGTAAGTTAAACTCTCGTGTAGAATATTGCCAGTATTGACAATTTCGTCCAGGACTGGAGAGATATTAGTGCTGGAACACACACACAGATCATTTACTGTAAATACCTATATAGAGCCTGTGAAGCATTTAAACTACTGGGAGCACCTCAGGGGCAAAGTGGAAGATACCTATTATATATATATATATATATATATATATATATATATATATATATATATATATATATATATATATATATATATATATATATTTATATTTATATATATATATATATATATATATATATATATATATATATATATATATATATATATATATATATATATATATATTATAGGTAGGTTGGTAGACAGCAACCGCCCAGGGAGGTACTACCGTCCTGCCAAGTGAGTGTAAAACGAAAGCCTTTAATTGTTTTACATGATGGTAGGATTGCTGGTGTCCCTTTTTTTCTGTCTCATGAACATACAAGATTTCAGGTACGTCTTGCTACTTCTACTTACACTTAGGTCACACTACACATACATGTACAAGCACATATATACACACCCTTCTGGGTTTTCTTCTGTTTTCTTTCTTGTTCTTATTCTTGTTTATTTCCTCTTATGCTGTATAGCCCTTGTGGCTTAGAGCTTCTTTTTTGATTATAATAATAATAATATTTCCTCTTATCTCCATGGGAAAGTGGAACAGAATTCTTCCTCCGTAAGCCATGCGTGTTGTAAGAGGCGACTAAAATGCCGGGAGCAAGGGGCTAGTAACCTCTTCTCCTGTATATATTACTAAATGTAAAAGGAGAAACTTTCGTTTTTCCTTTTGGGCCACCCTGCCTCGGTGGGATACGGCCGGTGTGTTGAAAGAAAGAAGAAGATATATATATATATATATATATATATATATATATATATATATATATATATATATATATATATATATATATATATATAATATGTACATGAAAGATGCTTATGTGCCTTGACCCAAATCTATACACATTATCGCATAAGAGAACACTTGGTCAACATCTGTGGTCCAAGACTCTTCAACCTGCTACCATCAGCTATCAGAAATATTACTGGAACAGATGTAGAAGTTTCCAAGAGTAAATTGAATCACCACCTTCACCAAGAACCAGATCAGCCAGACTGTGCGGGCTAGCGACCTGCCACCAGCCTGGCTAAACAAGCTATCAGTCGAAAAGTTTGATCCCAGACGGGCTGTAAGGATTGAAAAAACAAACAAACATTTGAAACAAGTCAGAGGTTTATGATAGATACAGGAGAAGAGGCGATGAAGGATGAGGAGAACACGGGAGAGGAGAGGAAGAGGCGATGAAGGATGAGGAGAACACGGGAGAGGAGAGGAAGAGGCGATGAAGGATGAGGAGAACACGGGAGAGGAGAGGAAGAGGCAGTGACGGGGTTCAGTAGGATGTGGGTAATTGTCAGTCAAGACTAATTGTTGGCAATTTTGTTGTTAACTCAGGAACTTTACCCCCCTCCCCCTCCTTCACCTCCCCCGTCCGCCCCTCCCCCCTCCCCCCTCCCCCTTCCCCCTCCCCCCCTTCACCTCCCGGTTCTTCCTCCTCCATATATTTAACCTCTTGTTTTACTTATTCTTTATTTTACTTGTTGTTTCTCTTCCTTTTCTGCTCCATCTTTCGTTTTTTTTTTTCAACTTGTGATCTAGTTCTTGGTGTGCCACTGTTCTTTCCTTCCCCAGTGTGCCACTGTTCTTTCCTTCCCCAGTGTTCCACTGTTCTTTCCTTCCCCAGTGTTCCACTGTTCTTTCCTTCCCCAGTGTTCCACTGTTCTTTCCTTCCCCAGTGTGCCACTGTTCTTTCCTTCCCCAGTGTGCCACTGTTCTTTCCTTCCCCAGTGTGCCACTGTTCTTTCCTTCCCCAGTGTGCCACTGTTCTTTCCTTCCCCAGTGTGCCACTGTTCTTTCCTTCCCCAGTGTGCCACTGTTCTTTCCTTCCCCAGTGTGCCACTGTTCTTTCCTTCCCCAGTGTGCCACTGTTCTTTCCTTCCCCAGTGTGCCACTGTTCTTTCCTTCCCCAGTGTGCCACTGTTCTTTCCTTCCCCAGTGTGCCACTGTTCTTTCCTTCCCCAGTGTGCCACTGTTCTTTCCTTCCCCAGTGTGCCACTGTTCTTTCCTTCCCCAGTGTGCCACTGTTCTTTCCTTCCCCAGAGTTCCACTGTTCTTTCCTTCCCCAGTGTGCCACTGTTCTTTCCTTCCCCAGTGTGCCACTGTTCTTTCCTTCCCCAGTATGCCACTGTTCTTTCCTTCCCCAGTGTGCCACTGTTCTTTCCTTCCCCAGTGTGCCACTGTTCTTTCCTTCCCCAGTGTGCCACTGTTCTTTCCTTCCCCAGTGTGCCACTGTTCTTTCCTTCCCCAGAGTTCCACTGTTCTTTCCTTCCCCAGTGTGCCACTGTTCTTTCCTTCCCCAGTGTGCCACTGTTCTTTCCTTCCCCAGTGTGCCACTGTTCTTTCCTTCCCCAGTGTGCCACTGTTCTTTCCTTCCCCAGTGTGCCACTGTTCTTTCCTTCCCCAGTGTGCCACTGTTCTTTCCTTCCCCAGTGTGCCACTGTTCTTTCCTTCCCCAGAGTTCCACTGTTCTTTCCTTCCCCAGTGTGCCACTGTTCTTTCCTTCCCTAGTGTTCCACTGCTTCTTAGTCTTCCATTCCACTTTCTTCTTTTTCTTTCTCTTCCTCTTCACTTGTTTCACAATCTTCGTAATAAATGTGAGTCAAGGTGATGCTGAGAGTGGTGTATACCACACCAGTATACCTGGTGTGGTGTACAACATACCACTATACCTGGTGTGGTGTACAACATACCACTATACCTGGTGTGGTGTACAACATACCACTATACCTGGTGTGGTGTACAACATACCACTATACCTGGTGTGGTGTACAACATACCACTATACCTGGTGTGGTGTACAACATACCACTATACCTGGTGTGGTGTACAACATACCACTATACCTGGTGTGGTGTACAACATACCACTATACCTGGTGTGGTGTACAACATACCAGTACACCTGGTGTGGTGTACAACATACCAGTATACCTGGTATGGTGGTTTAGAAAGACACGTAAGCAAACACTATAACATATTTATTAGAAAACGTTTCGGTCCTGGGACCTTGATCACTTCTAACCAAGTGATCAAGGTCTCAGGACCGAAACGTTTTCTAATAAATATGTTATAGTGTTTGCTTACGTGTCTTTCTAAACCAACTTGTCGGTATTTATTACCAAGGTTTATACCACCTGGTATGGTGTATACCACTCCAGTATAGCTGGTGTGGTGTACACCACACCAGTATACCTGGTGTGGAGTACACCACACCAGTATACCTGGTGTGGAGTACTCCACTCCAGTATACCAGGTGTCGAGTACACCCCACCACTATACCGTGTGTGGAGTACACCCCACCAGTATACCTGGTGTGGTGTATACCACTCCAGTATACCTGGTGTGGTGTATACACCACCAGTATACCTGGTGTGGAGTACACTACACCAGTATACCTGGTGTGGAGTACACTACACCAGTATATCTGGTGTGGTGTACACCACATCATTATACCATGTTCTCGTATGAAGATACACCAGTGTACCTGGTCCTCTTGTGAAGGTTTACCAGTATACCTGGTCCTCTTGTGAAGGTTTACCAGTATACCTGGTCCTTTTGTGAAGGTTTTCCAGTATACCTGGTCCTCTTGTGTAGATACGCCAGTCTTGATAGTGACGATAGCATCACATTGGTGCTGATAGTGACGATAGCATCACATTGGTATTGATAGTGACGATAGCATCACATTGGTACTGATAGTGACGATAGCATCACATTGGTTGTGGAAGTGACGATATCATCACATTGGTACTGATAGTGACGATAGCATCACATTGGTACTGATAGTGACGATAGCATCACATTGGTACTGAGAGTGACGATAGCATCACATTGGTACTGATAGTGACGATAGCATCACATTGGTACTGATAGTGACGATAGTATCACATTGGTACTGATAGTGACGATATCATCAAATTGGCACTGATAGTAACGATAGCATCACATTGGTACTGATAGTGACGATAGTATCACATTGGTACTGATAGTGACGATAGCATCACATTTGTACTGATAGTGACGATAGCATCACATTGGTACTGATAGTGACGATAGCATCACATTTGTACTGATAGTGACGATAGCATCACATTTGTACTGATAGTGACGATAGCATCACATTGGTACTGATAGTGATGATAGCATCACATTGGTACTGAGAGTCACGATATCATATAGAGATAGATGATTGCAAATCGTAACTCTGCCTATTTCCTACACACACACACACACACACACACACACACACACACACACACACACACACACACACACACACACACACACACACACACACACACACACACACACACACCCACACACACCCACACACACCCACGCACACACACACACACACACACACACACACACACACACACACACACACACACACACACACACACACACACACACACACACACACACACACACACCCACACACACCCACACACACCCACTCACACACACACACACAGACACACACACACACATACACACACACACACACACACACACACACACACACACACACACACACACACACACACACACCATCACCCACGGTGATGGTGTGTTCATGACGATGATGATTGATTGAGTTCAGGGATTTATGTGACTATAACATACATGCTTGCAGATATATATATATATATATATATATATATATATATATATATATATATATATATATATATATATATATATATATATATATATATATTATATATATATATATATATATATATATATATAAATATATATATATATATTATATATAAATATATATATATATATATTATAGGTAGTAGGTTGGTAGACAGCAACCGCCCAGGGAGGTACTACCGTCCTGCCAAGTGAGTGTAAAACGAAAGCCTGTAATTGTTTTACATGATGGTAGGATTGCTGGTGTCCTTTTTTCTGTCTCATGAACATGCAAGATTTCAGGTACGTCTTGCTACTTCTACTTACACTTAGGTCACACTACACATACATGTACAAGCACATATATACACACCCCTCTGGGTTTTCTTCTATTTTCTTTCTAGTTCTTATTCTTGTTTATTTCCTCTTATCTCCATGGGGAAGTGGAACAGAATTCTTCCTCCGTAAGCCATGCGTGTTGTAAGAGGCGACTAAAATGCCGGGAGCAAGGGGCTAGTAACCTCTTCTCCTGTATATATTACTAAATGTAAAAGGAGAAACTTTCGTTTTTCCTTTTGGGCCACCCTGCCTCGGTGGGATACGGCCGGTGTGTTGAAAGAAAGAATATATATATGGATAGATATATTTATGTGGATACATATGTCGTGCCGCATAGGTAAAACTTACGATTTTGGCTTAAGTAGCAATGCTCTTCTTGCCGAATAAGGCAAGGGAAAATTTTTGTATACAATGATTTCGCAAAAATCATTCTAAACGTAACGAAAAAAATATATTTCACTGTGTTTGTTTATTATTTAATTATTTTAAACTCATCTAAAATATATTTAGTTGGATTGGGATAAATTAAATTGCGCTTGTTATAATAAGGTTAGGTAAGTTTTCTAAAGTTCTTTTGGTGCAAAATTATTAATTTTTACATTAACATAAATGAAAAAAATATCTTTAAACGTATAAGAGAACATTTTAAAGACTTAATTTTAAATGAGTTCTTGCTACATGACCAATTTTACCTTTTCAGTTCGACATATATATACAGTGCTTGTCACAGCATTATGCCGGGTGAGCGCCCCAGCATAATGCCATGATGAAAATCAAAGGCCTAACATACAGAGGGGTCTTTTTTTGTCATTGCGTTATGCCGGGTAGCAGCCGTTAACATGACTTTACGGCCTGCCTCCGCACTTCACAGTGACTCCTCAGTGCTCACGTGGCTGCCGTGGTAAGAGGAAGTGTTGCACTTGTGTCTCTCATCCGCCCCATCTTTTGTCCGGTGTTCCCTTTTGTTTTGGTACTGTACATGTTTGATTATGGGTAAAAGGAAGTCTTTAACACCGGAAACTATAGTTTAAATCATAGGGCTTCACAAAGCTGGGCACCAGACGAAAGAAACAGTGGAGAATGTTGGTGTGTGTGAGCGTTCTGTGAGGAACTGGGTGCGGTGTTTCAAGGCTGGTGGCGGTGTCGAGTTACCGTCTGCCAAACCTCGGCCTGGCCCCTCTAAGAAGACATCTGCTCGTACCTTAACTGTGTTAAAGAAGCAGTTAGAGAGTACACCTAAGATAATTGCAAGAGAATTGAAAGAAAACCCAAATCTTCTCTGAACTGTTAACAGACGTGTGTTAGAACTGGGCTACAGTAGTCACTGCCCGGTTAAGAAACCGATCCTCACCAAGCTACAGAAGAAACGTAGGCTGAATTATGCAAAGAAATATCTTTACTGGACTCCTCACCAGTGGTCTGAAGTACTTTTGAGTGATGAAGGAACCCCTCACTGTCACCTGTAACCGTGGGGGAAATGTGTACCTGCCCAGAGGTAGTGACCCCCGAGACCCACGCTACACCTGTGGGACCACCAAACATCCAGACTCGCTCATGGTTTGGGGGTGTTTTAGTACTCAGAGTGTTGGTGAACTCAGTGTACTTCCCAAAAACCAGTATAGGAACCAGTATAATTACCTGGAGTTATTGTGTGGCAGGAAACGGAAAAAGAAAATGGAAGGAAATAACAAAAATAGTCCACCACCTTGGAGCCTTGTTGGACTGGAGGCGCAGCCAGTGGCCACCCATGGCCCTCCAGAACTACAACTACTGATGCCAATAGCAATATCCCCCCAACAAACAGAAGACAACCTCGTTCATATTTGCTAATATACAGGGCCTTAAGCCATCCACCAACAACAAAATACCTTTTATCAGTGGACTTCTAGAGGAGTCTAATGCAATGTTTGCAGCCTTCACAGAGACTCACACAAAAGATCACTTTGACAGTGAAATATGGATAAGTGGTTACAACCTTTTTAGATGTGACAGAATGAACAGGCAACAAGGGGGGATTGGCCTGTATGTCAAAGAGTCCCTCATCTGCACGGAGTTGCTGAACACCACAAATGAGGTAGTTGAAGTTCTATCAGTAAAGATCGAGAACCAAAACCTAGTCATTGTGGTTGTATGTAAGCCACCAGATGCAACCTCCCAACAGTTCAAGGAACAGCTACTGAAAATTGATTGCTGTCTGGAAAGCCTTCCAGAGCCATCCCCAAACATCTTACTGCTTGGTGATTTCAACCTAAGACATACAAAATGGAAGAATGTAGTGAATAATGTTATAGCTGAAACAATCCCCGGAGGTAGCACAGATGAAAGGTCACACACACATGAGCTACTAAGTCTCTGCGAGAAACACACCTTAAGCCAGCAGATAGTGGAGCCAACAAGACTAGAAAACACACTTGACCTTATCTTCACAAATAATGAGGACCTGATAAGAGACATAAGAATATCAAAAACAACTAATTCCGATCACAACCTAATCGAAGTCCAGACGTACATGCATAGTGGTCCTGATCAGCAGAATGCATGTACCTGTGAAGGTGTCTTCACAAAATACAACTTCAACAACAAGAACATCAACTGGGACCAGGTAAACCATGTCCTAAATTAAACATGTTGGGAAGATATCTTAAATGACATGGATCCAAACCGGTGCCTTGAAAGGATCAACTTCCTGGCAGCTGAAGCATGTTCTAGGCATATTCCCCTAAGAAAGAAGAAGAGCAGGAGTAAACTGGAGAGAGAAAGACGCTCCCTCTACAGAAGACGACGAAGAGTCACTGAGCTCCTCAGGAGTGCTAGAATATCTGATACACGAAAGGAGGAGCTGACCAGGGAAGTGGAAACTATCGAACTTAAGTTAAATGACTCTTACAGGAACCAGGAGAGACAGGAGGAGCTTAAAACTATTAGTGAAATTGAAAGAAATTCGAAATATTTCTTTTCATATGCCAAAAACAAGGCAAATACCACATTTAGTATCGGGCCCTTACTCAGACAGGATGGAACTTACACATATGACAACAAGGAAATGAGTGAAATACTGAAATCCCAGTACGACTCTGTGTTTAGTGAGCCACTAATCAGTCTGAGGATCGACGACCCAAATGATTTCTTCATGAATGAGCCTCATAACTCCATAAATATATGGCATATTTCCGACATTACCCTAACTCCGATAGACTTCGAAAAAGTCATTGACAACATGCCCATGCACTCACCCCCGGGCCCAGACTCGTGGAATTCTGTATTCATTAAGAACTGCAAGAAACTCCTCTCGTGTGCCCTAAGTACACTATGGAGGAGGAGCTTGGACATGGGTGAAATTCCACAGTCACTTAAAACAACGGATATAGCCCCACTCCATAAAGGTGGCAGCAAAGCATTAGCTAAGAACTATAGACAAATGCGATCATGGCGTAATAGCGCACAAAATACGTGCTCAAGGAATAACTGGGAAAGTGGGGAGATGGATCTTCAACTTGCTAACAAATCGAATACAAAGAGTAGTGGTCAACAGAGTTAAATCGGAGGCTGCCAAAGTGAAGATCTCTGTTCCACAAGGCACAGTACTCGCCCCCATCTTATTCCTCATCCTCATATCAGACATAGACAGAGATATACACCGCAGCACCGTATCATCCTTTGAGGATGATACATCCTTTGCGGATGATACTAGGATCTGCATGAGGCTGTCATCTGCTGAGGACGCGGTTAACCTCCAAGAAGATATAAACAAAGTTTTCCAGTGGACAACGGAAAACAGTATGATCAATGAGGACAAATTCCAACTACTCCGTTATGGAAAACTGGAGGAGATAATAACTAGAACAGAGTATACTACAGACTCTGGCCATACAATAAAGCGGAAAAATAATGTAAGGGACCTGGGAGTATTAATGTCTGAGGATCTCACTTTCAAGGATCACAACAGTGCCACGATCACAAGTGCAAAGAAAATGAGAGGATGGATAATGAGAACGTTCAAAACGAGAGATGCCAAGCCATTGATCATCCTTTTCAAATAACTTGTTCTCCCTAGGTGAAATTGCAGATCTAGAGAGTATACAGAGATCCTTTACTGGACGTATAAGTTCTGTCAAGCACCTTAACTACCGGGAACGCTTGGAAGCACTTGACTTGTACTCATTGGAACGCAGGAGAGAGAGACATATCATAATCTACACTTGGAAAATCCTGGAAGGAATGGTCCCGAATCTGCACACAGAAATCTCTCCCTATGAAAGTAAAAGACTGGGCAGGCGTTGCAAGTTACCCCCAATTAAAAGTAGGGGCGCCATTAGTACACTAAGAGAAAACACCATAAGTGTCCGGGGCCCAAGACTATTCAACAGCCTCCCATCAAACATTAGGGGAATTACCAATAAACATCTGGCTGCCTTCAAGAGAGAGCTGGACATACACCTAAAGTCAGTGCCGGATCAGCCAGGCTGTGGCTCGTACGTTGGACTGCGTGCGGCCAGCAGTAACAGCCTGGTTGATCAGGCCCTGATCCACCTGGAGGCCTGGTCATGGACCGGGCCGCGGGGGCGTTGATCCCCGGAATAACCTCCAGGTAACCAGGTATATACCTGAGGCATTTGACAAGTGTGGGGCTGTGGTTTTTATGCAGGACGGTGCACCGTGTCATACCACCATATCTGTTCAGTGGCTGAAGAGGAAGAGAAAGAAAAAGAAGAAAGTGGAATGGAAGAATAAAAAGCAGTGGAACACTGGGGAAGGAAAGTAAAGAACAGTGGCTTGAGGACTGTGAAATGAGGTTCTTTAATGACTGGCCAGGCAATTATTCCCCCAGACGAAAACCCTATTGAAAATCTCTGGTCAATAGTGAAACGAAGTTTACTGGGCAATGATATCATTTCCATCCCATGGCTGGAGGCTGCTCTACATATATATATATATATATATATATATATATATATATATATATATATATATATATATATATATATATATATATATATATATATATATATATATATATATATATATATATATATATATATATATATATATATATATATATATATATATATATATATATATATATATGCAATAAGATCACAGTAAACAGGTGATTTCAGAACATGCAAAACAACCACTCTGAAAGAATAGAGAAATTCCAAGCGCTTTCGTGACTACTCACATTATCCTTGATAATGTGAGTAGTCACGAAAGCGCTTGGAATTTCTCTATTCTTTCAGAGTGGTTGTTTTGCATATATATATATATATATATATATATATATATATATATATATATATATATATATATATATATATATATATATATATATATATGTAGAGCAGCCTCCAGCCATGGGATGGAAATGATATCATTGCCCAGTAAACTTCGTTTCACTATTGACCAGAGATTTTCAATAGGGTTTTCGTCTGGGGAATTGCCTGGCCAGTCATTAAAGAACCTCATTTCACAGTCCTCAAGCCACTGTTCTTTACTTTCCTTCCCCAGTGTTCCACTGCTTTTTATTCTTCCATTCCACTTTCTTCTTTTTCTTTCTCTTCCTCTTCAGCCACTGAACAGATATGGTGGTATATATATATATATATATATATATATATATATATATATATATATATATATATATATATATATATATATATATATATATATATATATATATATATATATATATATATATATATATATAATGGAAAATGTGTTCATGCGTGTGTGTGTGTGTGTGTGTGTAATCTAGAAAGCACTACACACAATACACAAATAACCCGCACATAAAAGAGAGAAGCTTACGACGACGTTTCGGTCCGACTTGGACCATTGACAAAGTCACAAAAGCACGGTTGTTAATAATAACTTCTACCCTAACTGTTTCATCTAGGAACCTCTACCTAACTGTGTCATCTAGGAGCTTCTACCTAACTGAGGTTGTCATCACTTAATACATCATAATGCTGCAGGTAAACCCGGAGGTTCCGTGACTTGACTCCACTCAGCATGTAGTCGTCTTCCACTCCTCTCTAAGTCACTCGTGGCATCCAAATCGCTACTTCATACGTCGGGATCCGCCTAACAGTTAGTTTGTTGTGGATAATAAGGAGATTTGTCAGCGGGTCCTCTCCTCCGTCGAGGGGCTTGCTGGAACTAATCTCCCATCCCTGGAGAGACTTACTGCTTTTCTGTACCTGGATTTACTGTTATTTGTACGCGGATTTTCGGCGCCTTACCAGGCGGCGAGTGACCAGCGTCCACCTCCTGGATAGTTTACCCAACATTTGTGAAGGTATTTAAAAGGCAGTAACCGCGGGAGGTTGGACAGGGACAGGGTGTGATCATTATACAGTGAACTGTAGGGTGATTCTCGGGTGATACTCTTGGTTCCAGCTCTTATTACTAACTACCACCTCTGTTGGTATCTAGCCCTTTAAATCCTATCATACCTAGTATTTAAACTGTGGAATGTATTTGCTCTCAGCTACTACCTCGTCGAACTGATTCCATTGCCTCGCCTCTCTCAAGATTGAGAGGACTCAACACATCCACCTGGCTATATTTCCATCTGTGCCGCTTTGCTCATTGTCCCTGTCCACTTTTTGTTCTTTGATCCATTGCCCCTATCCATTCTTTGTTCATTGCCCCCATTGCTATCCACTCTTTGTTCCTTGTTCTATTGCTCCTGTCCACTTTAATTCATCTGAGTAGTTTTCTTGTGCTTAGTAGTCCTTTATGCTACCAAGGGTAATATAAAATATTTTAAAACACTGTGACTAGCCGGAGGATCGAACCCGTGTTTTTTAGCCCGCCTCATCGTGAGCGAAAATTCACGACGCTCTAACCCACGGACTGTAGGATTGTATGGTCCCGTATCTTAGAGCGCCGTGAATTTTCGCTCATCATGAAGCGGGCTAAAACAACACGGGTTCGATCCCCCGGCTAGTGTTGGTATTGATTAAATACCACTCGTTCGTGGTTACAGTAAAGTTCTAGAGGTGGTACCTCCCTATATATATATATATATATATATATATATATATATATATATATATATATATATATATATATATATATATATATATATATATATATATATATAATATATATATATAGGGAGGTACCACCTCTAGAACTTTACTGGGGAGCCTCATCCTCAGAGTAGACAATAAACGTACCTCAGGGAAAACTCAAGGTTCTCCCCGGAGCTGTTTGAATATTGTCTTCTCCTCCCACCCCCTGTATTTTATATTCTATATGAAACTTTATTAATAGACAGATTACATTGACAGAAAACACACACACACACACACACACACACACACACACACACACACACACACACACACACACACACTCACACACACACACACACACACACACACACACACACACACACACACACACACACACACACACACCTGGACCTGGTCCAGCAATTGACTCCTGGAGTTCAATCCCACCAAGTGCAAAATCATGAAGATTGGGAAGGGCAAAGAAGACCGCAGACGGAGTACAATCTAGAGGGCCAGAGACTGCAAACCTCACTCAAGGAAAAAGATTTTGGGGTGAGTATAACACCAGGCACATCTCCTGAAGCACACATCAACCAAATAACTGCTGCAGCATATGGGCGCATGGCAAACCTCAGAACAGCATTCCGACATATTAATCAGGAATCGTTTAGGACCATGTACACCGTGTAGGTTAGACCCATATTGAAGTATGCAGCACCAGTTTGGAACCCACACCTAGCCAAGCATGTAAAGAAACTAGAGAAAGTGCAAAGGTTTGCAACAAGACTAGTCCCAGAGCTAAGAGGTATGTTCTACAAGGAGAGGTTAAGGGAAATCAACCTGACGACACTGGAGCACAGGAGAGATAGGGGGGACATGATAACGACTTACAAAATACTGAGAGGAATTGACAAGGTGGACAAAGACAGGATGTTCCAGAGATTGGACACAGTTGGATGTTGAAGACACAGATTAATCACAGGGATGTTAGGAAGTATTTCTTCAGCCAGAGAGTAGTCAGGAAGTGGAATAGTTTGGGAAGCGATGTAGTGGAGGCAGGATCCATACATAGCTTTAAGCAGAGGTATGATAAAGCTCACGGTACAGTGAGAGTGACCTAGTAGCGACCAGAGAAGAGGTGGGGCCAGGAGCTCGGACTCGACCCCTGCAACCTCAACTAGGTGTGTCGTATGGGGTTCGGTAGGAGAAACGAGGGTTGAAGGTAAACACCTTGTTGGATGGTAACACTATATATATTGTCAGACTGTGATGAGAGGCGGGAGCCCAGGCCTGCCTTGTTCTGCCTGCTTGTAGGTGGTCCGTCGAGTGAGAATGAGGCAGCACGTCTCACTGACTCCAGCTGTATCCCGTGACGTCATACAGTCACTCGGCCTAGGGAGCTTCTATATAAAGCACATGGATGGCACTACGATACTCAACTAATCTATACATACAACACATGTAAGGGGATCAGCAACTATGCTGACAGCTCGGTCGTGTTACGTATGTCGTCTCGACATACACTACTATACTAAAGGCTGAACAGGCAGGTGGTTCTGGGCTGATTCTATACAATAACAAAGACATATGTAACTTAGAACTAATGGATGGTATCATAATGGATGTTGACATAATGAGTTTTACGTAATGGGTGTTAACGTAATCACTTAATGTAATGAGTTTCATTATAATGCATTACGACTTATAAGAACAAATCATTGTACATTATGGATGGAATTGATCGATCGATCTGTATTCATGCACTCTACGGATTCTGAGGAAGAATAAATATATATATATATATATATATATATATATATATACAAGGTGAAATTAACAGCTAAGGCATCTGGTGCACTCAGATCATTACTGTCAAATTCTCAGAATTCGGAGGGAACGTGAACACAAAAATTTCTGACAAACTGATCAGCTAATAACAAGACACACAGTTGACAGTTTCATTCATCTCGGACATCTAATTATACAGGCTGTTTACACTTAAACCCAATTCTGCGAGGGTAAGCAGAATGGTTATCATCTTTGGGTGGATTGAACTCTTCTGCGATGGCTAACACATGCCTTGACTGAGGATGATCTGAACGAGTATCTACAAAAGATACAGCTACATGGACGATCTGAACGAGTATCTACAAAGGATACAGCTACATGGACGATCTGAACGAGTGTCTACAAAAGATACAACTACATTCACTAGTGACTGTGGAATTACTAACTCTTCTGCTAGGAGTACTCAACTCGACTATTCGATACAGTAATTCTCGGCTCATTACAAAGTCAGTAATGGGTGCTGGTGGCTTCACAGTCAGAATAAGATCTTCCTGGAGCAGGAATCGAATCATACCAGAACACAAGCGATCGGCTCTTTCTTACTGGAGGAATGAACAAACTCAGTGGAGTGGATGACTCTCCCCGGTTGAAAAATTGAAAAAAATAATGCTATAACACGCAATATGAGCAAGGGAGAACGAATCTACTAACCCTCACTGCAAGCACAGGGGAAAATAAATGGACATGGTCAACAATTCAGATATTCAGTCTGAGTCACACACAGTGACACACGGTATCAACTATAAACTTCACTTACAAATGTTAACAACATGTGAAAGTTTCTCGAGAAATAACTTTTTACAATGCACGAATTACTGTCAACTACGATGTTATCACCATCTGGAACATTAGGAACAACAACACTCAAGTGAGAGCACTAGCCGCAACAGAGATGTCTTTCTGCAGACGGCATGTGACATCAACAAGAGATGGCATTACTAGTTTCAAGTAATCGTTTTCCGACAAGGCATCCCCTGTGGAGAAACTACTACTTGGACTAGCAGGCATTGCAGAGATAGGCTGAGCACTCAGGGCAGTCTGAGTGTCCTCGGACACTTGAGGCAATGCACTATCTTGAATGTCTGAAGGTGTAGGTGGAACACAGATGGTAGTGACAGAGTTACTAGTGCCTGACCGCTCGGCTACGTTAATAAGCAATGAACGAATCTATGGGAACTTAATCTGAACTTCACATTTTGCAGCACTTTAACAAATCTCAGATACAAGCTGTGAGAACAAACACATTGCTCAAGGGCTAGGTATTGTCTTTCAGTCAGTAAGGAAATATTGGTACTGTGGACTGATTCATGTTGACTTTGACTGGGATGATACACTAAGTGAACATTCAAAAGTGACTGGGACATCTTCTCAGGGAACTTACTTAAGGGCATAAGGCAAGAAAAATAGAGAGAATGACACAATAAGCTTAAATGGGAAGAAAATACTAATCTAATCTGCATAAGTAAATAAAAATTGACAGGTCACACAGTAAGCAAGGAAAACTCACACTAACAAAAGAAAATACTCAACTGAATAAACAACACTTTGAAAATCAAGAGAACTTGTACTTTACTCAAATCTAATTTGCTCAAATTTTACTTTAAAATGAGTTAATGGCACAGTGAGTTGTCTTTACTCTCAATGCAATGAGGAAATTCAACAATAAAATGATAAATCAATCAAAAATGTTAAATTGGACTCAATAAAGCTTGTGTAAAATTAAGAAAAAAACTGGGAAAACAATTCACTAAAAAGAGAATAAAATGGTACACAAAGAATAAAATATTATGCACAGAAAAGAGCATAAGAAACTGCACTGAAATAAACTGTAGCAATATTGAAAATAACAATTGCTTATAAAAAGTACTGCACAACACTACACAAAATTTCTGCAAGAAATTTTTTTATGGCAACACAATGTTTGCACAAGAATTATTGCAAAATGAGTCAATGTGCAATGATAAAAAAAATTTTGCACACAAGAAAATACAATTTACAAGAAAAAAGAAATATTTCATTAAGGATTGAACTGAGTGAACACTTTAACTCTTAATTGCATCTTAAGCAACACTGACTGAACAAACAAAGAATGGATTACTTTAAATGAGCAACTTAAAAATTGCACTAAGAGTGAATTTGTTCAATGAAACATGAAAAATAATAGGTGCAAAAACACAGAACAAAAGGTTTGAACACTTACAGTGATGCAGAACACAACACATCAATATAAACACAATACTAGAATTTTCTTGCAATGAAACTTGATGTGTGAAAAATTTGGAAAAATAATTTTCTTGCTTGCACAAAACAATGGCACTGTTGTCTGTGGAGATAAGACAAATTAGACACTGGCTAAATGAAAAGAATTTACACAAAAATGTTCAACACACAGAGAAAAATGAAATAAACTGGCAAGAATACACAAATGCTGGGATAAAAAATATAACAGACAACACTGAATTGTGATGCAGAATACAAGGTAATAAATTACTGAATTACTTCTCTGGAATACTGAGAACACAAGGTGATTTGAAGTGTAAACACAAGTTCTATACTGCTCATATGTGTTGCACACAACAAGGAAAAACACTAAGGTACTTACTTCAAGTATAAAAAAAAGGAGCACAACACAACAGACATGAAATTATGCACAAAAATTAACACTGAATTAAGAAGAGAAAAAAAATATTGCAAACAGTATATAATAAACACTGAGTCTAATCAAGAGTCACTGAATGTCACTAAGAAATCACTGGAAACACAAAAAGAAATGTCTCAACACTCGCAAATGTCTCTATGAAAAATATTATCACTGTAACGACTTGGTGAAGAATTATGTAGATAGTGGAAGGTTGGAGGATGGAGGCTATCGTCTCGTGGCTGGCTACTGTCCACACGTGATCATAGAATTTGCGCTTACATCAATGATTGACTCACACAGGAGGCTTTTAACGATGGCACCACTGACGAAAAACACACTCTAGCTCTTGACCCCCTATGTGGTCCTTAAAATACAGTGCTAGAACCCGTAATAAGGCTACAAAAACAGTGGTAGTGGTTTGGTGAGTGAGCTGAGGCAGGGCTGAGGCCGGGCAGTGGTGAGACCTCGTGGTGACTGGGCATATGGGACGAATGGCGTAAGCCTCACTGGGGACACCCTCACTGGCGCGAAAATATTCTAAGCCGGGCCAGCTTAAAACAAACCCACGAAATACCACAACACCACAGGGATGAAAAAGCACTCAGAATGGCTTGGAGCTTGAAGCACAAAGCGATGAAGACTGTACCCACATGGTTTGCTTGAGTACTGGGTTAGTCACCTGGGTTAGTTGCTGGCTGGCTTGGCTTATCTTAACCCTTCACACAGAATGGCCCGACAACTTCTGATGATGAGCATAGCAGGGGTGGAAAGCTGGCTTTGCAGGCAAAGGCTGGATGATGTAATGCTAGGATGACTGACTCCCCCACCACAGACTGGTTGCTGGCTTATTTTGCAAACTCGGGTCAACCCCTCGGGAGTGATGCAAATAAGCAGACAAACACTAATACAAGGAGAATGACCAGTGAATATTGTAGAGGCTGGTAGAAGCTTGGTCGGGGTAGCTGGCTTGAGGTAGCGTCAGAAGATGGCAACCGGCTCAGTAGAAATATCTCCAGAAATCGCTGTAATCGTCAGAATTACAGGCCCTCCGCTGGCACCAAATTGTCGTTTGGGGTTCGGTAGGAGAAACGAGGGTTGAAGGTAAACACCTTGTTGGATGGTAACACTATATATATTGTCAGACTATGATGAGAGGCGGGAGCCCAGGCCTGCCTTGTTCTGCCTGCTTGTAGGTGGTCCGTCGAGTGAGAACGAGGCAGCGCGTCTCACTGACTCCAGCTGTATCCCGTGACGTCATACAGTCACTCGGCCTAGGGAGTTTCTATATAAAGCACATGGATGGCACTACGATACTCAACTAATCTATACATACAACACATGTAAGGGGATCAACAACTATGCTGACAGGTGAGTACAACTAGGTGAGTACACACACACATACACACATGGAAGGCAAATCCTGTGTCACAAACCTTCTGGAGTTTTATGACAAGGTAACAGAAGTAAGACACGAGAGAGAGGGGTGGGTTGATTGCATTTTCCTGGACTGCAGGAAGGACTTTGACACAGTTCCTCACAAGAGATTAGTGCAGAAGCTGGAGGATCAGGCGCATATAACAGGGAAGGCACTGCAGTGGATCTGGGAATAGCTGACAGGGAGGCAACAACGAGTCATGGTACGTGAAGAGGTATCACAGTGGGCGCCTGTGACGAGCGGGGTCCCACAGGGGTCAGTTCTAGAACCAGTGCTATTTTTGATATATGCAAACGACGTGATGGAAGGGATAGACTCTGAAGTGTCCCTATTCGCAGATGATGTGAAGCTGATGAGAAAAATTAAATCGGATGAGGATGAGGCAGGACTGCAAAGAGACCTGGACAGGCTGGACACGTGGTCCAGAAACTGGCTTCTCGATTTCAACCCTGCCAAGTGCAAGGTCATGAAGATTGGGGAGGGGCAAAGAAGACTGCAGACAGAGTATAGGCTAGGTGGACAAAGACTACAGACCTCACTCAGGGAGAAAGACCTTGGGGTGACCATAACACCGAGCACGTCACCGGAGGCACACATCAACCAAATAACTGCTGCAGCATACGGGCGCCTGGCAAACCTGAGAATAGCGTTCCGATACCTTAATAAGGAATCGTTCAAGACACTGTATACTGTGTATGTTAGGCCCATACTGGAGTATGCAGCACCAGTCTGGAACCCACACCTGGTCAAGCACGTCAAGAAGTTAAAGAAAGTACAAAGGTTTGCAACAAGGCTAGTTCCAGAGCTCAGGGGAATGTCGTACGAGGAAAGGTTGAGGGAAATCGGACTGACGACACTGGAGGACAGAAGGGTCAGGGGAGACATGATAACGACATACAAGATACTGCGGGGAATGGACAAGGTGGACAGAGACAGGATATTCCAGAGAGGGGACACAGAAACAAGGGGTCACAATTGGAAGGTGAAGACTCAGACGAGTCACAGGGACGTTAGGAAGTATTTCTTCAGTCAAAGAGTCGTCAGGAAGTGGAATAGCCTAGCAAGTGAAGTAGTGGAGGCAGGAACCATACATAGTTTTAAGAACAGGTATGACAAAGCTCAGGAAGCAGAGAGGGAGAGGACCTAGTAGCAATCAGTGAAGAGGCGGGGCCAGGAGCTGAGTATCGACCCCTGCAACCACAATTAGGTGAGTACAATTAGGTGAGTACACACACACACACACACACACACACACACACACACACACACACACACACACACACACACACAGAAACACACACACACACACACACACACACACACACACACACACACACACACACACACACACACACACACACACACAGAAACACACACACACGCATATATATATATATATATATATATATATATATATATATATATATATATATATATATATATATATATATATATATATATATATATATATATATATATATATATATCCTCTTGTTTTAAATAGCTCACTGGTGTGTGTGTGTAATACGTTGGTCATAAATGAGCTAACCCAATGGGCTAACCCATTGCTAGCAGGATGATGAGGAACAATGGTGGATTTAGAGATCTTGTATAAAGTACACAAATTTTCAAGAATCTCATTACAGAATTCACCTCCATTATCTGTTACTAAGGACTTTGGGGTGGTATGCCTGCAGATAATGCGTTCTTTAAACGCTTTAGCTACTGTCTCTGCAGTCTTATCTGCAATAGGAACTAACTCACAATATCTGGTAAAATGGTCTACCATAACACACAGATGTTTATTGCCTTGGAGGGAACATTTAAAATTGGTTAACAAATCAAGGGCAACTCTTTCCCACGGTTCGCTAGTGGTTGGGTACACTTGGATTGGGTTAGGACCATTGACATTTCCTTTATGCTGCATACAGACACTACATTTCTTGACATACTCGGAAATGTCAGTTGCCATACGTGGCCAAAAGTATTTCATTCTGGCTTGTTTCACAGAACGATCCATACTAGGGTGTGCAACACCTTGTGCATCATGAACTAGCTGTAGAGCTACGTTCACTAGTGACTGTGGAATTACTAACTGGTAAACTCTTCTACTTGGAGTACCCAACTTGGCTGTTCGATACAGTAATTCTTGGCTCATTACAAAGTCACTAATGGGTGCTGGTGGCTTCACAGTAAGAATAAGATCTTCCTGGAGCAGGAATCGAATCACACCAGACCACATGAGATCTGTTCTTTGTGCAGTTTTGACATCCTCGACAGTAAATGGAGGATCTGCAGTAACTACACTAACGTGTCGTGATAAAGCATCTGCGACTACATTTGACTTGCCAGGTAAATGTTCAAAAGTGGGATTGAACTCTTGGATAGTCAAGGTCCATCTGGCTAAACTTCCAGTAGGCTGTTTGTTCTGGAATAAAGGTATCAGTGGCGCATGGTCTGTCAAGACATGAACAGGGTACTGGTAAATAATGTCTTGGAAGTGCTTTAAAGACCATACTATTGCTAAAGCTTCTTGCTCCGTTACTGTATAATTACGTTCAGCCTTCGTAAGGACTCGGCTAGCAAATGCAACTGCGTTGTACTTGCTATCAGTCTTCTGAGCTAGTACGGCACCTATGCCAATTGAACTAGCATCAGTTGTCAGATAGAAGGGCTTAGAAAAATCTGGAAATTTCAAAATTGGAGCAGATGTTACCTTTTCTTTTAATGTCTGGAATGCTCTTTCTTGACGGAAGGTCCAAACAAAAGGAGCATCTTTCTTAAGCAACTCAGTTAGAGGAGCTGCTATGGAAGAAAAATTGGCAATGAAAGATCTATAAAAAGCTGCCAAGCCCACAAAGGATCTTACAGCATCAGCAGTTTTGGGAGTTGGAAAATTTTGTACTGCAGTTACTTTACTTTGATCAGTCGTAACCCCTCTGGGAGTGACTACGTGACCAAGAAACTTAATTTCTGATCTGAAAAATTAACATTTGGACAGTTTGATTTTTAAATTGGCTTCTTCAAGCTTTCCAAGTACTATATCCAGTCTTTTCAGGTGTGTGTCCACGTCTTCGGACATGACGATTACGTCGTCTAAGTACACCATAAGTGCTTTACCTATAAGACCTCTAAAGATGTTGGTCATGAGTCTAGAGAATGTGATAGGAGACGATCGTAATCCAAATGCCATACGTAGGAAGTGATAATGACCTGTAGGAGTGGAGAATGCAGTTAACTCTTGGCTGTCCGCGTGAAGAGGGACTTGCCAAAACCCTTGTAACAAGTCCAGGGTCGAGAAGACTTTGTTATCTCCGATATTGCGTAAAAGGTCACCTAGTACAGGAAGTGGGAAGCGATCTGGAATGGTTTTCGCATTTAACTTTCTAAAGTCAATCACCGGGCGCCAAGTGCCATCCTTCTTAGGCACTAGGATCAAGGGCGCATTCCAGGGTGAATTGCTATGTGCAATAACTCCATCATTGAGCATTTTATTGATCAGTTCCTCTGCGACAGCAACTTGTGAATGAGGCATTCTGTACGCAGGTATGTAGATAGGTCTAGTACCAGGTTCAAGTGGAATACGATGGGACAATAAGTTCGTTATACCCATCTTCTCACCTGGTAAGGCAATGGCTTTACGACGTTTGTTCAACAGCGTCAACAAACGCTTGACTTCTTCTGGGAAGTCAGTGGGAGCTAAGTCTTTCTCCTCAACTGGTGAAACAGATTGATCCGGTGAAGTGGATGAGGTCTCCCCGGTAGAAATAGCACCGACCCACTGGTCAGGTGACACGTCATCCTGTACTTGAACAGGGTAAGGATAGTGAACTAGGTCAACGAGGTTGGTATTTGCTATGAGACGAACACTGTGACCCAAAGTGTTAGCAAGGAGTAAATGGATCTTACTGTCTCTTATGATGTGTAAGGAAGGTTCAACAAATAAACCTTTGACCTTGCAGGAATCACTGTCAACTAGGACGTTATCACCATCTGGAACATTAGGAACAACAACAGGCCGCAACAGAGACGTCTTTCTGCAAACGGCATGTGACATCAACAAGAGATGGCATTACTAGTTCCAAGTAATCGTTTTCTGACAAGGCATCCCCTGTGGAGAAAGTACTACTCGAACTAGCAGTCATTGCAGGGATAGGCTGTGCACTCAAGGCAGTCTGAGTGTCCTCGGACACTTGAGGCAACGGAACACTATCCTGCAAGTCTGAAGGTATAGGTGGAACACTGATGGGAGTGACAGAATTACCAGTGCCTGACCGCTTGGGTACACTACTGGAGAATGCATTGGCTTGTAAGGACTTAATGCGTACATGATACTCTGCAGCAGTATGACAGATTTCTGATCCAAGCTGGTAACCCCAGAATGGAACGATCAAGTCGTCAATTTGGGCATGCCATCGGTACGGGTCGAGCACAATGCGTAAGTCTCGCATGGAAGCAAATCCCAGAAGAAGGTCACCAGGGAAAGTAATCTGGTCGACAACAAGAAAAGCAGCAGTAAAGTCTCTGCCTTGGATAGTAAAGGTGAGCGAAGTCTGACCTCGGACTCGCAGAAGAGAACCAGCTACTCCACTAAGGGAGGTTACAGTAGTTGGTTCAACGAGGAGGACACGTCGTAACCACTTCTCTTTAAACAAGCTAGACCTAATGATATTAACTTGCGCACCAGAGTCCATGAACACATGAACGGGCGCATTATGGACAGAAGCTTGTACTAATGGACCAATCGTTGCATTAGGAGTTATATGCAAACAGGAAGGTGAGTTGTCATCGGAGAAGGCATTTTCTACTTCATCCCCAAATTCCTCTACGTCAGAGACGTGTGAAGCCACATCATCAGCAGGATTGTCATTCTCGAGACTGCTTAAGGCTTCAAAGGAATTGTGAACGGGGATGGTGTACTCATTATCACCTACCGTCACCATTGGACGGTTTGACTGGGGCGCTCTAATTCCCCCGAATTGGAAGAATGAGCCTGGTTCTGATTAGATTGTGAACCACGACGTCTGTTTCCTCTCCTGGCTCTGCGGTTGGAACGGCCATGGAAAGATCTAGAGTACTGCATATTGTAGAGAGCATTGCACTCAGATGTGTCATGTCCATGAATTCTATGATAAGTACAGTAGGGAAGATCTGACTGGTACTCATCATCAGTACGACGCTTCTTAGGGTGACTGTCATAACAATTACTAGCGATATGGCCACGGAAACCACAATTGTAGCAAATTCTTTGACTGTGGTTACTGTACGTACTATGGGTGCTACGGGAATGATGGCTCTTAACACTTGCTTTGGATGATGGGCGCGAGTGATTGCGGTTGGGAGGTTTGGTAGTAGCACAAACTAGAGGAGGTACAGGATTGGACAAGGTGTTTGGCATAGACCTACGATAAGGGAAGGTTCCCTCGGGACACAAATTTCGTACATGGATTAGAGCTTTAAGCGGTCCCATAGTAGCATCTAGCGGACTTGAATTGTACACATACTTAGATGTCGGTGGCATTAGTTGTTTAATAACTCCAAATGCAGCTAATTTGGCAAACCCATCAAGGGCTGGTTTATCACTATCTTTAAGATATCTTGGATTTTGGCCTGCTTTAACAAATGAGGACATTAGGTTATTAAGACGGAGAGCAAACTCATCTAATGACTCTTCTGGTCTCGGAGCTGTGCAAACTAATTCTTTGAGAACAACGAACGGATCGGTTTCTTGCACCAGTTCAAGATAATTGCGAATTAACTGTTCATAATCTTGCCACCTGGTTAGATCTTGGAAGTCCTTCATACAAATTAATTTAAATACATTTGAGGCTGCTGGAGAACGGGCTAGACTCTCCTTTCCGATACTTATTAAAAGACTCTCAGATGGGAGACCATCAACTGAAGCATTAGCTCTGGCTCTAACTGCGGTAAACCAACCTTCAAGGTTGTCTGGGTCACCATTGAACAATGGCATAGCATCATACGGATCACGACTGAAATTACGCAGGCTAGAAGTCTGAGTATGTCTATCGTTTGATAAGGAGTTACTCGAATTTTGGGCTGACAAATTAATGGTTGTACTAGCAGCATGTGCTGAGGCATCGCTTGAGAAAACTTGAGACATGTTTGCAAAATGTAAAACAAGAATTTAGAGAACAAAAGAAAATGATAGCTGAGGAACACACGACACAGTGACTTAAATGGGGAAAAAATTGCTTAACTATTCTGCATAAGTAATTAAAAATTGACAGGTCACACAGTAAGTAAAGAACTCACACAAGAAAAAATATGCAACTGAATGAACAACACTGAAAATCAAGAGAACTTATACTTACTCAAATCTGATTTGCTCAACTTTTACTTTAAATTGAATGAATGGCACAGTGAGTTGTCTTTACTTTCAATGCAACAGGAAAATACACAATAAAATGATAAAATGGACTCAATAAACTTGTGCAAAAATTAAAACAGACACACAATTCACTGAAATAAAAATAAAATGACACAGACAGAATAAAATACTATGCACAGAACAGAGCATAAGAAACTGCACTGTAATAAACTGTAGCAATATATCAAATTAACAATTGCTAATCAACAAGTACTTCATAAAATTTTCTGCAAGGAAACTTTAATAGCAACACAATATTTGCACAAGAATTATTGCAAAAATGAGTCAATGTGCAATAATAAAAAAATTATTACACACTCAAGAAAAGAAATATATCAAGGAATGAACACTTTAACTCTTAACTGCACTTAAACAACACTTAACAAGCAAAAGAACAATTTACTTTAAAGGAAGAACTTAAAAATTGCACTTAAGAGTGAATTTGTTCAATGAAACATGAAAATTAATAGGTGCTAAAACATATAACAAAAAGTTTGAACACTTACAGTGATGCAGAACACAACACATCAATATAACACAATACTGGGATTTCTTGCAATAAAACTTGATGTGTGAAAATTTTTGTAAAAAATTATTTCTTGTTTGCACAAAATAATGGCACTATTGTCTGTGGAAATAAGACAAATTAGACACTGGCTAAATGGAAAGAATATGAACACAAGAATGTTCAACACACAGGGAACAAAAATAAAAATACACAAATGCTGGGAAGAAAAAAAAATAACAGACAACACTGAGTTGTGATGCAGAATATGAGGTGAAAAATTACTGAAATACTTCACTGGAATACTGAGAACACAAGGTGATTCTGAAGTGTAAACACAAGTTCTATACTGCTCATATGTTGCACACACAACAAAGGAAAAACACTAAGTACTTACTTCAAGTGTATAAAAAGATACACAACACAACAGACATAAAATAATAGCACAAAAATTAACACTGAATTAAGGAGATTAAAAGAAATTAATGCAATCAGTACATGATAAACACTGAGTCTGATCGAGAGTCACTGAATGTCACTAAGAAAAAAATTCACTGGAAACACAAAAGAAATGTCTCAACACTCGCAAATGTCTCTAAAAAAAATATTATCGCTGTAACAACTTGAAGAATGAGATTGATGGATTGTTTATATCGTCTTGCTGCTGTCCTCTGCACAGATGATCGTAGAATTGTGCTTACATTGACGAAGACAAACACACAGGAGGCTTTTTAAAGGTGGTGCGAACACACTCTAGCTCTTGACCCCCTATGTGGTCCTTAAAATATGGTGCTACAACCCTTAGCAGTGCACCAAAACACTGAAGAAGTTAGGTGAGTGGGTAATGGCTGAGCGAGGCGTCTGAGACCGGCAATGGTGAGACACACGTGATCGTGAGTGGCTGGGCTTATGGGTTGAACGTCGTAAGCCTCACTGAGAACACCCACACTGCCGCAAAGATAATTCTAAGCCGGCTGGCTTAAAATAAACCCACGAAATACTACAACACCACAAGGGTGAAAAAAGAGCACTCAGAATGCTTGGAGCTTGAATCACAAGCGATGAAGACTACTCACGTGGCTTGCTCGAGTACTGGGGTAAGACACCTGGGTTAGTTACTAGCTGGCTTATCATAACCCTTCACACAGAATAGCTTGATAACTTCACACGATGAGCACAGCAGGGGTGGAAGCTGGCTTGGCAGGCAAAGGAATTGGATGGAGTAGACTAGGCTCGACTGGGCTCGGTTGTTCTGACTCCCCCACCACAGACTGGAAGCTGGCTTATTTTGCAAACTCGGGTCAACCCCTCGGGAGTGATGCAAATAAGCAGAAAACACTAATACAAAGAGACTGACCAGTGAATAATGTAGAAGCTGGTAGGAGCTTGGGCGAGTAGCTGACTTGAGGTAGCTGGCTGGCGTTAACCACGATAGGCCTACTGGTGACACGAAATGGCCGTCTTGCTGGTCGAAAATTTATCTCCAGAAATCGCTGTAATCGTCAGAATTACAGGCCCTCCGATGCCACCATTTATCGTAAGGGTTCTTAAATGGAGATATCGTAGGTTGAAGGTAGACACACTTGTTGGATGGTAACTATATATTGTCAGTCTGAGACGGTGAGGGATGGAGCCCAGCTGCCTTGCCTGTCTGCTGAACGGTCTGCCACCGAGTGAGGACGGGGCAGAGGTATGAGCCTACACATGTGCATCCCGTGACGTCACACAAAGCCACAGGCCTACAAGGGATCTCGTATCTAAAGCACATGGATGATACTAATATGCTATGCTATATAATACAGGGATCAGCAACTATGCTGACATTGGTGGATGATCAAGTCTTGAAATGTAGTCAGTCACAAGTGTTGACATCCTTACAGTGGTTTAAACACTGGTATTTCTTACAATTTACCCGATTATTATTATTTTTCTCAGCGAACATAATTAAGTCAGTCTTTGCTGCCTCGTCGAGGTCATTGTTCCACCTGTGTCAACTTTCCATTCTCTTTTCTCCCTATGTATATAAACACTCTTGTCTATGGGTCAGCTATGGTGTCAAAAGTGTTACTGATGTATACTACATATTTCCTAGCAACATTTATAGGCAGGCTTCCTGGCCAAGCCTTAAGTCACTTGACCTTCTTCAGCCCCCCTCCACATAGGCTGTGACTCACAGGCCTCTGCCTCAGACTCGTGCAGGCATAGCAAGTGGGCAGAGGTGATAGGCTGGGTTCCTCTACGAATATCAGATATACGCCTCATAAGAGTCTACAGTTGTTTCCTTTACTACCATCACTCGAGCTTAAGAACCCTCCTAACACTGCTTCTACCCAGGAGAAAGCATCTCCCCCAATACTGTGTGCCGCCACTATTCTGGATTAGTCTTATTTTGTACGCTGTCAGAATGGAAGCAGCATACAAATAACAGTACCGTGGCTGAAATACTTCACTTGTAACCCACAGGTTGAAGAGGAAACTGCTGCTGCTGACGGTGTGGTCCCTTCTGGACCTTTGTTAAGTCGCAAGTTGTGACTTGATAACAGTTCTGGATGGACCGAAATTTCGTCCACATTGTTTGTGCATTATTAATACTACTGCTAATAATAATAATAATAATAGTATTTATTTCTACAAGTACATGTATAAGGTATACAGGTCTAGCAGACATCATAGACATACTACCATATAGAAAGCCGCTTGTTATGCTCTCAGAGCATTTCGGGCAAATTAGGTAAGTTTTGTCCCAGGATGCGACCCACACCAGTCGACTAACACCCAGGTATTCATTTGATACTGATGGGTGAACATAGACAGCGTACCGGGGATTCGAACTCCGGACCTCAGTGTGTGAGCTGAGTACGCTAGCCATCAAGCTGTGAGACATCCGAATTATCGAAGTTCAGATGAACAGCGTTAGATAAACAGTGTTTGGTAACATCTGATAAACAGCGTCTGCTAAACGTCAGATAAACAAGGTAGTGATAAACAAGGTGAGATAAACAAGATAGGGCTTGTCACAGCCTCACACATCATGACTCACGAAATCGCAATGACACGATTGCAAACAAACCATACCACGGGTGGGGTTTGAACTCACGATTAGAGAGTCTCAAAACTCCAGAGACTAACGCGACGGTTTGGAGTTTTGAGACTCTCTGACCGCGGGTTCAAACCCCACCCGTGGTATGGTTTGTTTCTCACACATCATGGTAGTGAATTATCTGCATCTGGCTGACTAATTAATGCTTTTGAGTGGAGGGGGAGGTTGAGATGTGGGGAGGGGGGAGGTTGAGATGTGGGGAGGGGAAGGTTGAGATGTGGGGAGGGGAGAGGTGGAGAGAGGGGTGTGTGTGGAAAATTTGTTAGATAAATCTACTTTCCGACATAATAATACAACAGTTCAGACTTCTTGCAGCTGCTGTTCAAGAAGTCTCATTCGATTGAAGTTCTCCGTCACAGCTGTTGGATGACGAGTAACTTGATTAAATTTTGCCCCAAAGGAGCGTTTATATCAAGTATTTCACATTAGCTTTGAGATTCGAAAAGTTACTCATGGTTGTTGGGCGTTAGTGAGCATTGAAAAAAATATAAATTTTAGAGATGCAAGCTGCACTTTTTTGTATGGTCACAACAAACTTCTGTGCAAAATTCCAGACCATTTCATGCCCATTTACCCTGCAGCATCGCGATTAACTTTTCGTCAAATTATACACCATTGAAAACAATTAGTTATAATTTATTTGTTTCTAGGATAATAATCAAGTGTACATGGTTTATATAATTTTTGGTTGTGAAGATTGTATAATTAAATGTACATGGGTTATATCAATCATCAACTATTTAATTTTAAACTATTGCAAATTATAAGTGAAGTCTTTCTTGGTGCAGAACTTGGGCATCACATTCATGGAAAATATTCTTTGCCTGATATATTCATCTCTTGCCTTCTGTCCAGTCACTTCAGTACAAGCCTCAGTCATCAATTTTATCCCTCTCTCCACAGCTTGAGTGTTTGGCCACTTGGACACATCCAGTGGAGTCTCAATAATTTTCAGAACCTGTTGATCTGATAGAGAAGCAATGAAAGGAGGCTCAGTTTCGAGTTCAGTCTTCCAATCATGGAATGATAGTTCTTTGCTTGCCACTTTAGTTTGGGAATCACTACTTTTCTTGAGTTGACAATAAGAGCCACATTGTCATTCTCTTCATCTTCACTGTCATCCTCATCAGAGCTCTCAGTACTTTCTTCTGTCTGCTGATTCTCTTCTCTAATTTTTCTTATCATTGAGACAGCTTTGTCTCTCACAGTCATGTCTTCATCAGAGCACATACCAAGAAGCAGCCGATCTGTGTGAGCAAAGTAGGAATTTCTTTGGACAGTCTTCTTTACTATTTTCTTTTCTTCACTGTTCAGATGTCTCATAAAATGCAGTGACTGGAAGACGTTCTTTGGACTGTGTGTGACATAAGGAAGCAGCTTGATGTGGAACCACACTGGAGCACTCAACTTTAAAATCATAATGACGACTCTTTTCAGTTTCTGACTGGGTCTTGATGTTGCCACATACAGCCTAAGGATCCTACTCCATAAAGTATTCCACCTTGACACACACGGTGGACCTGGTTCAAGAGCAGCCAAGTCATCATCAACTACACCTGTGGTCACTTCTTTGTAAATCCTATACAAGTATTTCTGGTCCGAGGACAGATCCTCTGCCACCTTGTCATTCAGAGCAGGGAAATCAGTGAAATTGACTGGCTGGAAAGCAGCAACTGGCAGCTCAAACATAGGATCCTTGATTTGCTTGCCAATGGAACCTCTAAAATGCTCAGGACCACTTGGCTTACCGTCATAGTGGTAGAAAACAGCCCGGAATGGCAACTCATTTCCATGAAGCTGACAGAAGAAATAATGAACTGGATGACCAAGCAACATTTCAAGATGATGAATGGCTTCATTGTCAGCTGTGACATTTATGTTGGTTCTGTCACTACCAACACATACAACAGGCTGCTGAGTTAGTTTCTGTTCCACAAGAAATGTATAGATAGTCTTTGCAATCTCCTTTCCTTGGCCTGATTTGTGAGTTACATGAGTGAGATATTCAGTGCTGGGCTCCACCATGATGATGTAATGATCTTTCACCTTCTTCTTCTTCTTATGACCAGAGCTTTGGTAAGATGGGTAAGGAAGAAGGATGGGTAAGGATGGAAATATTGGAAAAGGGTGGGAGGGAGGGAGAGGTAGGATATAAAAGGTAAGTGGCCCAACCACTTTGGTGTAATTTAAAAAGTGTATGTGAAATGATAAGATATTCTTAAAGGGGTATAATACTAACCCATCAGAGTCACATAGATATAATAAGTATATAAGTACATGACTCTGAATTGGTAGTAATTATACAAGTTGCAATTGCTTTTTTTTTTTTTTTTTTTTTTTTTTTTTTTTTTTTTGCGATTGCACAACGGATATTTATGCGACAAGATCTTTCACCATTATCTTTGGACCCCATTTCTTGGTTTCCTCATTCTTTGTCATTATGCAAGTGGAGGTCTTCTTACCATCAAAATACAATGATGTGATATTTTCCAAGTTTGCTAACTCATTTTCTTACCTCTCCATTCGATATTTGTGTCTGGCATCTCTTAACTTCTGTGGTCCAATAACTTGACTTAGTCTATTAAAGTGGTGGTAGCAGTGGCAGCTCCAGCATAATCACTGAGAAAGTAAGTTAATGTTTATAAATACTACAGAGTACATAGATTCGGTATATAAAACACTGCGCTGTGCTACTCAGTAATACAGACATGTTCAAAAATTTCAGTCACAAATGCTGTAGGCTAAACCTCAACCAATCAACTTTATATTTGGCACTGAATCTAAGATGTATAAAAGGAACAATGCCTGAAGAGTGCAGCTTTGACCAAAATTTCAATGCTTCCTATTGGGCATATCGCCTCCAGATAATGGCCTAGAATGAGACAGCCCTAATCACCTTGAGTCAGCCTATGGACTGCAGTGCATATTTGGTGGATACAAGTGAGAATAGGACCTACTTTGCTCATGTAATGGGAGCTTGTGGCATTGAAGGTGCCACGTAGGCCGAGAATGATGTCTTGAGTAGGCTTCTGTTCCCCATATTATTATTTTTTTATTATCACACCGGCCGATTCCCACCAAGGCAGGGTGGCCCGAAAAAGAAAAACTTTCACCATCATTCACTCCATCACTGTCTTGCCAGAAGGGTGCTTTACACTACAGTTTTTAAACTGCAACATTAACACCCCATATGTGTCACAATAATGTCCTATCACTCACAATGCATCCCTGCAGTCACTTTTTAATACCACCATTCGTATTGTCCACGGTAGGGAGATATTCTCACCCAGTGTTTGATTACGATTACCCCTGAGTGCACACCGCAGAACACATTAAACACACTTTAACTTTATCGACTTTACTGCAGATTACTTCACTCATGTTTATACTAGTTCCACTTCCTAGTGGAGATTGTCAGTATTCCAGAATCTACGACCGCCATCTTTGTTCTCAGCTGTGACACATTAAACAATATAACTTCTAGGGGCGCTGCGGGGAGTCGTAGCTCCTCATCCCGTAAAGGATACGCTGACTTCAGCTTTATCGACATTCGTTACTAGGTTTTGCAACAGAGTTGTGTAGCACAAGAGGGCTGTTTTCTTGTTGTTTATTTGTGGGCTGGAAGTTATAATACCCCGATCTTGTAGATTAAGTAGGGGATATTTTAATTTGAAATTTTACTGATATGGGAAAAGAGCAGTTGCTCTAGGTTTCCACTCGTATGTGTAGTTGGCCAGTAATTCTGGTAAAGAGCAAACAGCGCCCTGATATCAGCAGGAGAGGCCCAGCTCTGAAGCATGTCTTTGCTGGCTGTCCTGAGAACCAGGAAGTGGAAGAGTTCACTAGCCTCTTCCGTGATGGCTAGGCCCCTCAGAGGGCTGAGGGATACCCCACCTTTTCCAAATTGGAGTTAATTCTCCACAGGGTGGTTGAGATGTGGGAAAGGGGAGAGGAGATGTGGGGATGGGGGGTTGAGATATGGGGAGGAGGGTGGTTGAGATGGAAAGGGGAGATGTGATTGAGATGTGGGGAAGGGGAGAGATGTGGGGAGGAGGGTGGTTGAGATGGGAAGGGGAAATGTGAGGAGAGGGTTAGTCGAGAAGTGGGAAAGGGATGGGGGGAGGTGTGAGAGAGTGGGGGCAGTTTATGGTGTTGACAGATAACACGTTTATTACTACGACTTCTGTGACCCCTTATTCCCGTGTGTGTGTGTGTGTGTGTGTGTGTGTGTGTGTGTGTGTGTGTGTGTGTGTGTGTGTGTGTGTGTGTGTGTGTGTGTGTGTGTGTGTGTACTCACCTATTTGTACTCACCTATTTGTGGTTGCAGGGGTCGAGTCCTAGCTCCTGGCCCCGCCTCTTCACCGGTTGCTACTAGGCCCTCTCTCCCCGCTCCATGAACTTTATCAAACCTCGTCTTAAAACTGTGTATGGTTCCTGCCTCCACTACGTCATTTTCTAGGCTATTCCACTGCCTTACAACTCTATGACTGAAGAAATACTTCCTACTATCTCTCTGACTCATTTGTGTCTTCAACTTCCAATTGTGGCATCTTGTTTCTGTGTCCCCTCCCTGGAACATCCTGTCTTTGTCCACCTTGTCTATTCCACGCAGTATTTTATATGTCGTTATCATGTCTCCCCTGACCCTCCTGTCCTCCAGTGTGGTCAGGCCGATTTCCCTTAATCTTTCCTCATAGGACATTCCCCTTAGCTCTGGAACTAACCTTGTCGCAAACCTTTGTACTTTCTCTAGTTTCTTGACGTGCTTTATCAAGTGCGGGTTCCAAACAGGTGCTGCATACTCCATTATGGGCCTGACATACACGGTGTACAGTGTCTTGAATGATTCCTTACTAAGGTATCGGAATGCTGTTCTCAGGTTTGCCAGGCGCCCATATGCTGCAGCAGTTATCTGATTGATGTGTGTTTCCGGAGACATGCTCGGTGTTATACTCACCCCAAGATCTTTCTCCTTGAGTGAGGTTTGCAGTCTTTGGCCACCTAGCCTATACTCTTTCTGTGGTCTTCTGTGCCCCTCCCCCATCTTCATGACTTTGCATTTGGCAGGATTAAATTCGAGAAGCCATTTGCTGGACCAGGTGTCCAGTCTGTCCAGGTCTCTTTGAAGTCCTGCCTGGTCCTCATCAGATTTAATTCTCCTCATTAACTTCACATCATCTGCAAACAGGGACACTTCTGAGTCTAACCCTTCCGTCATGTCGTTCACATATACCAAAAATAGCACTGGTCCTAGGACCGACCCCTGTGGGACCCCGCTCGTCACAGGTGCCCACTGTGATACATCATTACGTACCATGACTCGTTGTTGCCTCCCTGTCAGGTATTCTCTGATCCATTGCAGTGCCCTTCCTGTTATATGCGCCTGATGCTCTAGCTTCTGCACTAATCTCTTGTGAGGAACTGTGTCAAAGGCCTTCTTGCAGTCCAAGAAGATGCAATCAACCCACCCCTCTCTCTCTTGTCTTACTTCTGTTATTTTATCATAAAACTCCAGAAGGTTTGTGACACAGGATTTGCCTTCCGTGAATCCGTGCTGGTTGGCCTTTATACTCCTGTTCCGTTCCAGGTGCTCCACCACTCTCCTCCTGATAATCTTCTCCATAATTTTGCATACTATACACGTCAATGACACAGGTCTATAGTTTAGTGCCTCTTTTCTGTCTCCATTTTAAAAATGGGAACTACATTTGCCGTCTTCCATACCTCAGGTAGTTGCCCAGTTTCCAGGGATGTGTTGAAGATTGTGGTAAGTGGCACGTACAACATATCTGCTCCCTCTCTAAGGACCCACGGGGAGATGTTGTCTGGTCCCATTGCCTTTGAGGTATCGATGTCCCTTAGCAGTTTCTTCACCTCCTCCTCATCTGTATGTATGTCGTCCAACACTTGTTGGTGTATTCCTTGCTGGTGTCCCCATCTGGTCTGTCCCCCCAGAGTCCTTCCTGTCTCTACTGTAAATACTTCCTTAAATCTCGTGTTGAGCTCCTCACATACCTCTTGATCGTTTCTTGTGAGTTCTCCACCTTCTTTCCTCAGCCTTATCACCTGGTCCTTGACTGTTGTCTTCCTCCTAATGTGGCTATACAGCAGTTTCGGGTCAGATTTGACTTTCGATGCTATGTCGTTTTCATACTGTCGCTGGGCCTCCCTCCTTATCTGTGCATACTCGTTTCTGGCTCTTCTACTAATCTCCTTGTTTTCCTGGGTCCTATGCCTCCTGTACCTTTTCCATTCTCTGTTGCACTTAGTTTTTGCCTCCCTACACCTTCGGGTAAACCAAGGACTCGTTTTGGTCTTCCTATTATTTCCGTTTCCCTTGGGAACAAAACTTTCCTCTGCCTCCTTGCACTTTGCTGCCACATATTCCATCATCTCGTTTACTGATTTTCCTACCATTTCTCTGTCCCACTGAACCTCCTGCAGGAAGTTTCTCATACCTGTGTAGTCCCCCCTTTTATAGTTTGGCCTTTCCCCTTCAGTTCCTGTTACCTTCTCCACTTGTAACTCTACTATATAGTCAAAACTCAGAACCACATGATCGCTAGCTCCAAGGGGCCTCTCATAAGTGATGTCCTCAATGTCTGAACTGCTCAGGGTGAACACAAGATCCAGTCTTGCTGGCTCATCCTCCCCTCTCTCTCTGGTTGTGTCCCTGACATGTTGATGCATGAGGTTTTCAAGTACCACATCCATCATCTTGGCTCTCCATGTTTCGGGACCCCCATGTGGCTCCAGGTTTTCCCAGTCGATCTCCCTGTGGTTGAAATCGCCCATTACCAGTAACTTTGCTCTGCTCGAGTGAGCTCTTCTTGCCACCTCAGCCAGTGTGTCCACCATCACCCTGTTGTTTACTTCGTACTCCTCTCTTGGCCTCCTGCAGTTCTGTGGTGGGTTATACATCACTCCAATGACTACTTTATGTTCTCCGGACTGAATTGTACCTACAACGTAGTCTCTTTCTCCAATCATGTCCATGCCTTCCATTTCCTCAAATCCCCATCGATGTTTTATGAGCAGTGCAACCCCTCCTCCCCCTCTACTCCTTCTATCTTTCCTCAGGATCTGATATCCTGTTGGGAAGATTGTGTCTGTTATTGTCTCAGCGAGTTTTGTTTCTGTGACTGCTATGATGTCTGGGGATTTTTCACTGATTCTTTCATTCCACTCCTCATGTTTATTCATTATTCCATCCGCGTTTGTGTACCAAACCTTTAGTTTCTTTTCTATCATTGTGGTCATGCAAGAATATTGGGGTTGGGGGAGCGAGAGCCTTGGTGGGGGCCTATATGGGGCTGTGGTGTAGGTGGGGTTTGTGTTGATGGGGGTGGGGTCAGAATGCCCATAAGGGACAGCTGTTGAGGTGAGGTTTGTGATATGGGGATTGGTGGCAGAGGGAACAGTGAGTGGGTTGTAGTATAGGCTGCTCAGTTGCGTTGGGAATGTCGCGGGTGGAGTCTTTTGGTGGGAGATTCTGTGGGGTGTGTTTGCCCTTCCTCCTGTGTCTGGGTCCTGCTCATTTTCATTGCTTCTCGTTCCTCCTTGCGTCTCTGTACCCTCTCTTTCAGTGTAGTCCTTTCTTCTTGTGTTCTGTCGCGGTCGAGGTATACTCTCTGGTACCCCTCTTTGTCCCTCAGTCTTGCTTTCTCTTGCAGAATCCTGGTGTGTGTGTGTGTGTGTGTGTGTGTGTGTGTGTGTGTGTGTGTGTGTGTGTGTGTGTGTGTGTGTGTGTGTGTGTGTGTGTGTGTGTGTGTGTGTGTGTGTGTGTGTGTGTGTGTGTGTGTGTGTGTGTGTATGTGTGTATGTGTGTGTGTGTGTGTACTCACCTAGTTGAGGTTGCAGGGTCGAGTCCTAGCTCCTGGGCCCGCCTCTTCACTGGTCGCTACTAGGTCACTCTCCCTGAACCGTAAGCTTTATCATACCTCTGCTTAAAGCTATGTCTGGATCCTGCCTCCACTACATCGCTTCCCAAACTATTCCACTTCCTGACTACTCTCTGGCTGAAGAAATACTTCCTAACATCCCTGTGATTCATCTGTGTCTTCAGCTTCCAACTGTGTCCCCTTGTTACTGTGTCCAATCTCTGGAACATCCTGTCTTTGTCCACCTTGTCAATTCCTCTCAGTATTTTGTATGTCGTTATCATGTCCCCCCTATCTCTCCTGTCCTCCAGTGTCGTCAGGTCGATTTCCCTTAACCTCTCCTCGTAGGACATGCCCCTTAGCTCTGTGACTAGTCTTGTTGCAAACCTTTGCACTTTCTCTAGTTTCTTTACGTGCTTGGCTAGGTGTGGGCTCCAAACTGGTACTGCATACTCCAATATGGGCCTAACGTACACAGTGTATAGGGTCCTGAACGATTCCTTATTAAGATGTCGGAATGCTAGGCGCCCAAATGCTGCAGCAGTTATTTGGTTGATGTCCGCTTCAGGAGATGTGCCTGGTGTTATACTCACCCCAAGATCTTTTTCCTTGAGTGAGGTTTGGAGTCTCTGGCCCCCTAGACTGTACTCCATCTGCGGTCTTCTTTGCCCTTCCCCAATCTTCATGACTTTGCACTTGGTGGGGTTGAACTCCAGGAGCCAATTGCTGGACCAGGTATGCAGCTTGTCCAGATCCCTTTGTAGTTCTGCCTGGTCTTCGATCGAATGAATTCTTATCAACTTCACGTCATGTGCAAACAGGGACACTTCGGAGTATATTCCTTCCGTCATGTCGTTCAGAAATACCAGAAACAGCACTGGCCCTAGGACTAATTCCTGTGGGACCCCGCTGGTCACAGGCGCCCACTCTGACACCTCGCCACGTACCATGACTCGCTGCTGTCTTCCTGACAAGTATTCCCTGCTCCATTGTAGTGCCTTCCTTGTTATCTCTGCTTGGTCCTCCAGTTTTTGCACTATTCTCTTGTGTGGAACTATGTCAAATGCCTTCTTGCAGTCCAAGAAGATGCAATCTACCCACCCCTCTCTCTCTTGTCTTACAGCTGTCACCATGTCATAGAACTCCAGTAGGTTTGTGACACAGGATTTCCCGTCCCTGAAACCAAGTTGGCTGCTGTTGATGAGTTCATTCCTTTCTAGGTGTTCCACCACTTTTCTCCTGATAATCTTCTCCATGACTTTGCATACTATACATGTCAGTGACACTGGTCTGTAGTTTAGTGCTTCATGTCTGTCTCCTTTTATAAAGATTGGGACTCTATTTGCTGTCTTCCATGCCTCAGGCAATCTCCCTGTTTTGATAGATGTATTGATTATTGTTGTTGGGGTACACATAGCACCTCTGCTTCCTCTCTCAGGACCCATGGAGAGATGTTATCTGGCCCCATTGCCTTTGAGGTATCTAGCTCACTCAGAAGTCTCTTCACTTCTTCCTCGGTTGTGTGTACTGTGTGTGTGTGTGTGTGTGTGTGTGTGTGTGTGTGTGTGTGTGTGTGTGTGTGTGTGTGTGTGTGTGTGTGTGTGTGTGTGTGTGTCCATTCATGTACTCACCTAATTGAACTCATTTAATTTTGGTTTCAGGGGTCGATTCACAGCTCCTGACTCCGCCTTTTCGCTGGTCACTTCTAGGTCCACACTCTTCTTGCTCCAAAAGCTTTTTTGTATCTCTTCTTAAAGCTGTGTATGGATCCTACCTCCACTAAATCACTCTCCAGATTATTCCACCTCCCAACAACTTTATGAATGAATAAATATTACCTAACATCCCTTTGATTCATCTAAGTCTTCATCTTCCGGTTGTGACCCCTTGTCACTGTGTCCCATCTCTGAAACATCCTGTCTGTATTTGCCTTGTCAATTTCTCTCAGTATTTTATGTAGTTATCATCCCCTTCCCCCCTTACATTACTCCTGTCCTCCAGTGTCGTCAGGTCGAGTTCCCTTAACCTCTACTCGTAGGATATTCTCCTTAGCTCCAGGACTAGTTTTGTTGCAAACCTTTGCACTTTTTCTAATTTTTGATGTCCTTGACCAGGTGTGGGTTCCATACTGGTGCTGCATACTCCAATATGGGTCTGATTTACACTGTGTACAGTCTTGAATGATTCCTTACTAAAGTGATGAAACGGTATTCTTAGGTTTGCCAGGCGCCCATATGCTCTAGTAATTACAGTAGATCCCGGTTTTCATAATTAATCCATTCGAGAAGGTTGGCCGAAATTCGAAATGGCCGAAAACCGAAGTAATATTCCCCATATGACATAATGTAAATCCCATTAATCCTTTTGAGACACCCAAAAATGTTAACAAAAAATACATTTTATAGAGAATAACCATAGTTTTACATACAGAAAACAATGAAATAAATATAAATGACTAATTTTAATGGTAAATGAACATTACATACCATTATTGAAGACTCTTGTTGGTGAGTAGTATTTATTTGTAGTCTCAGTCAGACCACTTACATACTATGTTCACTGAGTTTAATAGTTTCTGACAACTACCTTTAGATGCCATCATAAACGAAGGGAGAAGTAATGAATAATTCATGCCGATAAAGGGAAAAGTAATGAATAATTCATGACGTAAAGGGAGAGATAATGAATAGTTCATGACGATAATTGTAAACAAAACCTTATGTATAAAGGGCGGTCACTGGGCCATTACGTTTACCTGACTCACAAAATCGCAATGACACGATTGCAAACAAACCATACCATGGGTAGGGTTTGAACCCGCGGTCAGAGAGTCTCAAAACTCCAGACCGTCGTGTTAGCCACTGGGCCAGCTACCTTAATAAGATTCATCCAACTAGGTATATTTCCACACAATAGGAAAATTAGCATAGGCACCACTGTGACCAGAAATGCAAGTTTTTACAGACGAATCTCCCGCTAGCATGGCCGTGACGAACTCTAGCTCAAGTCCCTTCAAAGCCGTCAACATGACTCACAAAATCGTAATGACACGATTGCAAACAAACCATACCAAGGGTGGGGTTTGAGCCCGCAGTCAGAGAGTCTCAAATCTCCAGACTGTCACGTTAGCCACTGGACCAGCTAGCTTCAATAAGATTCATCCAACTAGGTATATTTCTACACCATAGGAAGGTTAGCATAGGCACTTGAGCTAGAATTCATCACGGCCATGCTAGCAGGAAATTCGTCTGTAAAAACTTGCATTTGTGGTCACAGTGATTAATGAAAATGTCTACATTAACCTCAAATAAGACATTTAATGTGCCCAAGAGTGAGTCACGAGCATATGAGCGGCCCAGGCGCATGCGTCTGGTAGCAACGATTTCCTAGGGGATGTATGAAACCCGGGGGGAAATTTCGCTGAAAAAAAGTGCTCGAAATCTGAATTGTATGATTTCCGCACGGGCCGAAAACCAGGGGTCCACTGTATTTGGTTGATTTGTGCCTCAGGAGATGTGCTTGGTATTATACTCATCCCAAGATCCTTTTCCTTGAGTGAAGTGTGCAGTCTTTGGCTGCCTAGCCCAATCATCATGACTTTACACTTGGTGGGGTTAAACTCCAGGAGCCAGTTGTTAGTCCAGGCTTACAATCTGTCCAGATCCCTTTGTAGTCCTACATGATCCTCATCTGATTTAATTCTTGTCATTAGCTTTTCATCGTCTGCAAACAGGGACACCTCTGAATCTATCCCTTCCATCATGTCATTCACATATACCAGAAATACCACCGGTCCTAGGACTGACCCCTGTGGAACCCTACTCGTCAAAGTCGCCCACTCTGACACCTCTTCACGTACCATGACTCGTTATTTCCTTCCTGTTAGGTATTCTCCGATCTTATGCAGTGCCTTTCCAGTTATTCCTGCCTGCTTCTCTAGCTTTTGTACTAATCTCTTGTGTGCAACTGTGTTGAAAGCCTTTTTAAAGTCCAAGAAAATGCAGTCTACCCACCCCTCTCTTTCTCTCTCCCTCTCTCTCTTGTCTTACTTCTGTCACCTTGTTGTAAAACTCCAGTAGGTTTGTGATGCAGGATTTCCCTTCCCTGAAACTGTGCTGGTTATCGTGTATCAGCTCATTCCTTCCTAGGTGCTCCACCACTCTTCTGATATTCTTCTCCATGACTTTGCATACTATACATGTCAGTGACACTGGTCTGTATTTTAATGCTATCTGTCCCCTGTCTTAAATATTGGGACTACATTTGCTGTCTTCCTAACCTCAAGCAATTGCCCGTTTCGATAGATGTTTTGAAAATTGTTGTTAGTGGCACACACAGCGCCTCTGCTTCCTGTCTCTCAGGACCCACGGAGAGACGTCTGGTCTCACCACCTTTGAGGTATCTAGTTCACTTAGCACTCTCTTCACATCCTCCTCTGTTGCGTGTATTGTGTCCAGCACTTATAGGTGTACCCCAGCATTCCGGCTTTCTGGAGTCCTTTCTGTCTCCACTGAAAATACTTCCTTATATCTCATGGTGAGCTCCTCACATACTTCTCTGTGTTATATCTTCGAAATTGGTCATCCTGTGTTATTTAAATATTGTAAGAGCATATGTTCATCACTTAATATTATAGCGCGAAAGTCCCCGTTTATAGCTAAAATAGAGACTTTCGGCATTATATTATTATCTGTTAATATATGAAAAATACCATGGTATTATCACTATTATTGTTATTATCACTATTATTGTTATTATCACTATTATTGTTATTATCACTATTATCGTTATTATCACTATTTTGTAATTATCACTATTATTTTACTATTATGGTTAGGTAGGATTTCTTGTGTATATAGAGTTTAAGTCTCGGAACCATCCGGTGAATTGTTCAGTTGTTTATGTCCGGCTGGCTGACGTGGCTCAGCTGATCCAACCTGACGACACGTCAACAGACTGGCAAGTAGTCAGTCTGCTCCCTGCTCTAGCCCTGACAACTGATCGTATATTGGCTCTTACGGTGTACAGTTGAATGGTTTTGAGAATTGGACTATAGAGCTGACTCACTTTGTTCCTCATTACTTTGAAAGACTCTTTTGATATTTATATTCTTGGTCAGTTCAGTAATCCATAGATACTTTACGGCCAGATTCAAAGGTCTTGTTAAATCTTGTACCTTTTGTATTTTGAGTTTACAGTCTTGTTAAGAAAGAGACGTAAATATTAATGAGGACTTAGATACAGGAAGAATAATTAAACTTCCTTATTAATATGACATTTCCATGATTTGGAACTAAATGTATATGGTAATTTTATTGTACAAAGTATTAAGTTAAATTAACTACAAAGAGAAGATAAAGTATTGTATTTAAATACTTTAATAAATTTGAATATTATTCTATGGAGTTTCCCAGTTGAAATTATTTCCCCTAGATTCTAAAAGACCTTTAAAGAACTCGGATCCAAAAATCTTGTTGCATAAGAAATAAATGGTAACAGGCCACATTCTGAAGTTCTTTAAAAAAAATTCTTATTCGCAACAAATGGGTTACCCGTCCGGGATCTCTGTTGTTCTAAGACATTGATCAAAAGAACAATATTAAAGTTATATACTGGGAATTTATCTTTAGTTAATTTCAAAATATTGATCATGGAAGATCACATTAAAGAGTTATTTGAAGATTTAACATTGTCAAAGCTGGACTCCTTGAAACTTCAAACGTGCTGGCAGATAGCTCGTAAATTGGGAGTGCCATACGATAGACATTACACAGCCAATACCGTAAGAGCAATAATTAGAAACAAATTGTTTTCAGGGGCCTCTAACCATCATGTAGCAGGAGATTCTGACTCTGAAAGTTTAGTTTCTCAAGTAAGCTACCAGTCGAGAATCGAAGTATTAGAAGAACAATTTCAAAGAGTTGATCTTGAAATTGAATCAGACAGATTAGGTCCCGCTTTGGCCTCTAGTAAAGTATATGAAGTATTGCAGGGTGCAGCCGCTGTTAGGCATTCGCCCGTTACTGAAGGAATTCCTATTAATGGTCAGCCTGGCCCTCACCAAGGTGCACGTCCAAAGGAATATCCACATACCGCCAGTTCAATTCCCTCATTTTCGATACCATCGGGACATATTTCTCAAAGTCAGTTTGAGAAATTAGAGAGACTATTTATTTTACAGACTGCTCAAATTGAGGCTCAGCGTAAATTAAATGAAGAAGACTTTCAAAGGGAAACGCTCCGCTATATAAGACAACAACAACAAGATAAAGTGAGTGAAAGATGTACTGAATCCTCAAATGATTCTTTCAATATACAAAAAGCTGCATCTATGGTTCCAAGATTTAATGAAGGAGATTTAGATACTTATTTTGAAGTCTTTGAGAATCAAGCACGTGCTATGCGCTGGCCCTGACAACACTGGGCAACCTTATTACATACTTCGTTGTCTGGTAAAGCTCAAAGTTGTACGGCTACGTTACCTTTTGAGAAATATGTGGATTATGATTCCGTTAAGAAGGCTATCCTAGAGGCTTATGATCTCCTCCCAGTAAGTTATCAAAAAGCCTTTAGAGCATTAAAACGCCAGCCAACTCAGTCGTATGTAGATTTTGCACGTGAAAAGAAAATCGCTTTTGAGAGATGGTGTAGAGCTTCTAACTGTAAATCTATGGAAAGTCTTTCCCAATTAATCCTGCATGAGGATTTCTATAATAATTTACCAGAAGACTTGCATAGGTATTTGATTAGTTGCCCCATAGTAAATATACTAGAAACAGCCTCGCTCGCCGATAATTATGAAATATCTCAACAATTGATTGGCGAAACAAAAAGTAAGGAAACAGTGACTAAATATTCCCCTAAGAAAGGACGATCCAATCTTACAGAGATGCGTCGCATACAGAATCCTTACCAGACCTCCTATGATGCCTCCACTAATAAATTTAGATCTAACTCTAGGAAAAGTTCAAAACCACTAAGGCATAACAGTGAGTTGAACTGCACTTATTGTAATAAGAAAGGGCATATAAGGAAATACTGTTATTGGCTAGAGAGGGATACCAGGAACGAGCGACTTCGTTTCCCAACTCAGGTAATATCTTCATCGACAACTAAAAAGAAACTGAACCCTAGTACCGAACAAGGTTCACAAGAACGAATCAGTAGTCATTCCAGATGACTAAATACTAAAGCTGTTAGAGAAAAAGATATTCACTCAGCTATGAGTCCCTACTTTGCTAAAGTGAAAGTTGGAATAGACGAGACTCAATTAGTTGAAATTAATTCCTTCCGTGATACTGGAAGTTATTTAACATTGTTGAAGCAGGACATACTTCCCGTAAGTGATATGACTCGCACAAAGCTAGATGTCTTATTAGAAGCCTATGGAGGCGCCATTATAAGAGTGCCTCTTCACAGGATATACATCCAAACACCAACCTATACTGGCTTTGTGTCGGTAGGTATATCCAGTGAAACTTTTCCTATTCAGGGCGTTGACTTACTCATAGGCAATGATCTAGACTATCCGGGTATAAGCCGAGAGCCTCTAGTTATTGATAATTCTACTGACATTAACTATGCCATAGAAGCTCGAAAAGAGGCTCCTACCTTATTTCCTCTCAATGTTATAACTAGAGCAATGTCTAGAGCGCCTCAAAATCCTTTATCAACTGAAGTCCTAAGTGAAGGCGAAGATTTAGGTCTCGATTTATTGTTCAGTCGATCCTTACAACCCGGATCTTCAAATCTGAAATATTCTATGATCGGCCCTTTTCAAGATTCTGATATTAAAATGCTATCGAAAGAAAATTTAATAAGGGATCAATACCTTGATCCATCCCTAGAGAAATTACGAGAGATAGCTATTACAGAAGACGACGCCCAAGACCTGGACAATTGTTACTATCTTGCTAATGGTATATTAATGAGAAAGGAAAAGTCTCTTGTCTTCCGACGATCATCTGTCTACCAGCAAACATCTAGTAGTGCTACCTAGCACCTTTAGAGAATTGGCTATTAGTTTCGCCCACCATAGTCCCATGGGAGGACATTTGGGAGTAAAGTAAACGCTGGGCAAAATAGCCAAGCATTTTAATTGGCCCAGAATGAAGGAGACTGTGGAAAGCTATCTAAAAGGTTGTCAAGTCTGCCAAGTGACCGGCAAACCTTCGCACACACCTCCACCAGCTCCCCTCATTCCGATTCCCGTCAGTGGTGAGCCCTTCTCACGCCTGATAATAGATTGTGTTGGTCCGTTACCCAAGACTAAACAAGGGAATCAATATCTGTTTACAATTATGGATGTCGTTACTCGATATCCAGAGGCTATCCCTTTGAGAAAAATTAATTCTCACATCATTGTTCGAGCTTTGCAAAAATTTTTCTCACAGGTGGGGATTCCCCGAATAATTCAATCAGATCAAGGTTCAAATTTTACCTCTAAGATGTTTCGTGATGCCTTATCACGCCTCGGAATTAAGTCCGTATTTTCTGTTGCTTATCACCCTCAGTCGCAAGGAGCCCTCGAACGATTTCATCAAACATTAAAATCAATGATGAGAGCGTACTGCGAGCAGTTTTCCAGAGATTGGGACGAAGGAATACCATTCTTCTTGTTCGCCTTAAGGGAAAGCGAACAAGAAAGCACTGGGTTTAGTCCATTTGAATTAATTTACGGACACCAAGTACGCGGCCCCCTCGCCGTACTAAAAGATTCATGGACCGGAAAATCAGAACCCTCGCTTAAAACAACTCCAACTCTAATGCAAAAGCGTTTGTCACAACTGAGTGAATTAGCCTCAAAAAACTTAGCTAAGGCCCAATCCAAGATGAAGCATTGTTATGACAAACACACACGCTCTCGTTTCTTTAAACCAGGTGACAGTGTGATGGCACAGAAATTCTTACCTGGACACGCTCTGCAACCTAGATACGAAGGTATATATATATATATATATATATATATATATATATATATATATATATATATATATATATATATATATATATATATATATATATATATTTATTTATTTATTTATTTATTTTATTTTATTATCACACTGGCCGATTCCCACCAAGGCAGCGTGGCCCGAAAAAGAAAAACTTTCACCATCATTCACTCCATCACTGATTTGCCAGAAGGGTGCTTTACACTACAGTTTAAACTGCAACATTAACACCCGTCCTTCAGAGTGCAGGCACTGTACTTCCCATCTCCAGGACTCAAGTCCGGCCTGCCGGTTTCCCTGAACCCCTTCATAAATGTTACTTTGCTCACAATCCAACAGCACATCAAGTATTAAAAACCATTTGTCTCCATTCACTCCTATCAAACACGCTCACGCATGCCTGCTGGAAGTCCAAGCCCCTCGCACACAAAACCTCCATTACCCCCTCCCTCCAACCTTTCCTAGGCCGACCCCTACCCCGCCTTCCTTCCACTACAGACTGATACACTCTTGAAGTCACTCTGTTTCGCTCCATTCTCTTTACATGTCCGAACCACCTCAACAACCCTTCCTCAGCCCTCTGGACAACAGTTTTGGTAATCCCGCACCTCCTCCTAACTTCCAAACTACGAATTCTCTGCATTATATTCACACCACACATTGCCCTCAGACATGACATCTCCACTGCCTCCAGCCTTCTCCTCGCTGCAACATTCATCACCCATGCTTCACACCCATATAAGAGCGTTGGTAAAACTATACTCTCATACATTCCCCTATTTGCCTCCAAGGACAAAGTTCTTTGTCTCCACAGACTCCTAAGTGCACCACTCACCCTTTTCCCCTCATCAATTCTATGATTCACCTCATCCTTCATAGACCCATCCGCTGACACGTCCACTCCCAAATATCTGAATACATTCACCTCCTCCATACTCTCTCCCTCCAATCTGATATCCAATCTTTCATCACCTAATCTTTTTATCCTCATAACCTTACTCTTTCCTGTATTCACTTTTAATTTTCTTCTTTTGCACACCCTATCAAATTCATCCACCAATCTCTGCAACTTCTCTTCAGAATCTCCCAAGAGCACAGTGTCATCAGCAAAGAGCAACTGTGACAACTCCCACTTTATGTGTGATTCTTTATCTTTTAACTCCAAGCCTCTTGTCAAGACCCTCGCATTTACTTCTCTTACAACCCCATCTATAAATATATTAAACAACCACGGTGACATCACACATCCTTGTCTAAGGCCTACTTTTACTGGGAAATAATATATATATGTATATTATATATATATATATATATATATATATATATATATATATATATATATATATATATATATATATATATAAAACGCCATAACAAAAAGTAAATCCCTTTTTCTTTACCAAGCTCTTCCATATTCTACCACCCGTATCGCACCCCGCATCTATTCCTTCCTTCCTGTCTCATTCTACTTACCTCCCTCCCTCTCTCTTCTTTACTCTATTCCCATCCCCATTCTCCATCCCGCCACAATTTCGAGATCATCCGAGCAATCCCGAAATCTCGGAGGCGACAATAGAGATCAGCAGATGGCGCTTTTCATGACCTCTCCCACTAAGTCCCAGATAATCCCAGAGGTCGAATAATCCCCGTTGAAAATCCGCATAAATCAGGAACAGTGTTTACTATTATGTGTGGAAGGTATTATGTAACAGTGGTCCTCGTAGTCTTCCTCGGTAACTTATACATTTTTAATTATGGGAGCAATAGATTAATTTTCTTGATCCTTCATTCTCCCTCACTTTTCATTTTTTTTCTATTGTGGCATGATATTATTTCTTCCCTTGTTTTCATGCCGGCGATGGCGGGAGGAAGTGGAGGGTGGGGACAGAACCTTCAGTTTGTATGTCCTTAAGACTCTTATACCTTGATAATATACGATAGTCCTTAATCCGGATAGAAGTTGATAGTTCTCAGAAGGCAGCCTCTGCCATCCATCCTTCCCATGTAGTCCTAAAGTATACCTTTTATTTACCTCGGGTCCTCTCTACATCCTTCCAATCACTCCCTTTTTCTCCCTCTCTCTCTTCTGCGCCTGTGTAAAAAAACCACAGCAATCGTGATGAACATGACTAGAAGAGAGGGCGATGATGATGCTGAACATGACCCCAGATGGTGATCACACTGACATTAAGGTATCTTAGATGGGAATTTCACACCTGTAATTATTTCCATTACAGATCAAAACATAGTATCGCCTCTGGATTATTTCATTATTATTTTTTTTAACAAAGCTGTAATTATCTGGGTTGCTCTAGACCACAATGTGACAAAAATTTGGTACCACAATACCACTCAGACAGTCCGGCTTCAAACTCAGTCCCGGGTTCAAATCTGGTCAAAATACTAATCTAATCCATAGTTCCATTCCACAGCCGGACTGAAAGGCTTTTTGTACACAGGCAAATTATCGAGTGAAATAAGTACGTAAGGTGAATTCTTGTTACTCTAGAAATTCATTCACAGATAACATGGAGACCTTAAGATAATCATATATGGAATTAGACAAATGTATGAGGGGAAAAGTAATACACTGATCTTGTATACCGGAAATATGCAACTAAGACACACAATGTTGCAACTAAGACACACAATGTTGCAACTAAGACACACAATGTTGCAACTAAGACACACAATGTTGCAACTAAGACACACAATGTTGCAACTAAGACACACAATGTCGCAACTAAGACACAATGTCGCAACTAAGACACACAATGTTGCAACTAAGACACACAATGTCGCAACTAAGACACACAATGTTGCAACTAAGACACACAATGTTGCAACTAAGACACACAATGTCGCAACTAAGACACAATGTCGCAACTAAGACACACAATGTTGCAACTAAGACACACAATGTTGCAACTAGGACACACAATGTTGCAACTAAGACACACAATGTTGCAACTAAGACACACAATGTTGCAACTAAGACACACAGTGTTGCAACTAAGACACACAACGTTGCAACTAAGACACACAATGTTGCAACTAAGACACACAATGCTGCAACTAAGACACACAATGTTGCAACTAAGACACACAATGTTGCAACTAAGACATACAATGTTGCAACTAAGACATACAATGTTGCAACTAGGACACACAATGTTGCAACTAGGACACACAATGTTGCAACTAAGACACACACAATGTTGCAACTAAGACACACAATGTCGCAACTAGGACACACAATGTTGCAACTAAGACACACAATGTTGCAACTAAGACACACAATGTTGCAACTAAGACGCACACAATATTGGAACTAAGACGCACAGTGTTGCAACTAAGACACACAATGTTGCAACTAGGACGCACAGTGTTGCAACTAGGAGGCACAGTGTTGCAACTAAGACACACAATGTTGCAACTAGGACGCACAATGTTGCAACTAAGACGCACAATGTTGCAACTAAGACGTACAATGTCGCAACTAAGACACACAATGTTGCAACTAAGACGCACAATGTTGCAACTAAGACACACAATGTTGCAACTAAGACACACAATGTTGCAACTAGGACGCACAATGTTGCAACTAGGACTCACAATGTTGCAACTAAGACGCACAATGTTGCAACTAGGACGCACAATGTTGCAACTAAGACACTCAAGGTTGCGACTAAGACTCACACAATGTTGCAACTAAGACGCACAATGTTGCAACTAAGACACACAATGTTGCAACTAAGACACACAATGTTGCAACTAAGACACACAGTGTTGCAACTAAGACACACAATGTTGCAACGAAGACACACAATGCTGCAACTAAGACACACAATGTTGCAACTAAGACACACAATGTTGCAACTAAGACACACAATGCTGCAACTAAGACGCACAATGTTGCAACTAGGACGCACAATGTTGCAACTAAGACACTCAAGGTTGCAACTAAGGCGCACACAATGTTGCAACTAAGACGCACAATGTTGCAACTAAGACACACAATGTTGCAACTAAGATACATAATGTTGCAACTAAGACACACAATGTTGCAACTAAGACACACAATGTCGCAACTAAGACACACAATGTTGCAACTAAGACACACAATGTTGCAACTAGGACGCACAATGTTTCAACTAAGACACACAATGTTGCAACTAAGATGCACAATGTTGCAACTAAGACACACAATGTCGCAACTAAGACACACAATGTTGCAACTAAGACGCACAATGTTGCAACTAAGACACACAATGTTGCAACTAAGACACACAATGTTGCAACTAGGACGCACAATGTTGCAACTAGGACTCACAATGTTGCAACTAAGACGCACAATGTTGCAACTAGGACGCACAATGTTGCAACTAAGACGCACAATGTTGCAACTAAGACACACAATGTTGCAACTAAGACACACAATGTTGCAACTAAGACACACAGTGTTGCAACTAAGACACACAATGTTGCAACTAAGACACACAATGCTGCAACTAAGACACACAATGTTGCAACTAAGACACACAATGTTGCAACTAAGACACACAATGCTGCAACTAAGACGCACAATGTTGCAACTAGGACGCACAATGTTGCAACTAAGACACTCAAGGTTGCAACTAAGGCGCACACAATGTTGCAACTAAGACACACAATGTTGCAACTAAGATACATAATGTTGCAACTAAGACACACAATGTTGCAACTAAGACACACAATGTCGCAACTAAGACACACAATGTTTCAACTAAGACACACAATGTTGCAACTAAGATGCACAATGTTGCAACTAAGACACACAATGTCGCAACTAAGACACACAATGTTGCAACTAGGACGCACAATGTTTCAACTAAGACACACAATGTTGCAACTAAGATGCACAATGTTGCAACTAAGACACACAATGTTGCAACTAAGATACATAATGTTGCAACTAAGACACTCAATGTTGCAACTAAGATGCACAATGTCGCAACTAAGACACACAATGTTGCAACTAAGACACACAATGTTGCAACTAAGACACACACTGTTGCAACTAAGATACATAATGTTGCAACTAAGACACACAATGTTGCAACTAAGACACGCAATGTCGCAACTAAGACACACAATGTTGCAACTAAGACACACAATGTTGCAACTAAGACACACAATGTTGCAACTAAGATACATAATGTTGCAACTAAGATACATAATGTTGCAACTAAGATACATAATGTTGCAACTAAGACACACAATGTTGCAACTAAGACACACAATGTCGCAACTAAGACACACAATGTTGCAACTAAGACACACAATGTTGCAACTAAGACACACAATGTTGCAACTAAGACACACAATGTTGCAACTAAGACACACAATGTTGCAACTAAGACACATAATGTCGCAACTAAGACACACAATGTTGCAACTAAGACACACAATGTTGCAACTAAGACACACAATGTTGCAACTAAGACACACAATGTTGCAACTAAGACACACAATGTTGCAACTAAGACACACAATGTTGCAACTAAGACACACAATGTTGCAACTAAGACACACAATGTCGCAACTAAGACACACAATGTTGCAACTAAGACACACAATGTTGCAACTAAGACACACAATGTTGCAACTAAGACACACAATGTTGCAACTAAGACACACAATGTTGCAACTAAGACACACAGTGTTGCAACTAAGACACACAATGTTGCAACTAAGACACACAATGTCGCAACTAAGACACACAATGTTGCAACTAAGACACACACATTGTTGGTTATGGCAGTTTAGTGAGAACACGTTTCGTTCACTAGGGACTTTATTCTCTCAGATGACACAGGTGTTAATAATGATTGGTGAGAGGTCGTGAAGTGAAAGAATGAGGTCAGGAGGTCACATGAGAGTAGCCAGCAAAGTGAGCTTAGATGATCCCAGTATAAGGTACTGGGAGATAATGATAATCATGGGGGAGCGCTAAATTCATAGGATTATATAGCGCCTGTGGGGGGGGGGATGGAAGGTATTCTGGCACAATTCAGAGAACTGAAGCATAGATCCAATTCCCTAGATCAAGAGCCCCTCACCAGCATCAAGGAACCTCCCTTGAGGAGAGGTACTCTGAGAAAAAGTCTCGCTAAAACTTTAGAGATCGTGAATGATCCTGAGTTTGGATTAATGTTATTGGTTAAGGTCATTACTGAAAATCTGCTGTGATGGTCATTTTCTTTCATGATAATTCTTGCTTCTGGGAAGTTAATAGTATCGTCACTTGGATATTCATTAATAATTCATTACGATTTCGTGAGTCATGATGACGGCTTTGAGGGGACTTGAGCTAGAGTTCGTCACCGCCACGCTGGCGGGAGATTCGTCTGTAAAAACTTGGATTTGTGGTCACAGTGGTGTCTATGCTAACCTTCCTATGGTGTATAAATATATCTAGTTGGATGAATCTTATTGTAGCCAGCTGGCCCAGTGGCTAGCGCGTCGGTCTAGAGTTTAATGATTCTCTGACCGCGGGTTCTATCCCTGCCCGTTGTATGGTTTATATTCTTTAATATATCGTTTGACTTTGGTATCTACGGAGGTCTCATGGTACGGAATAAACGCCGGCAGTGGTAAGTATGTAAAGTAAAAGGACACAAATGTAACTAATGTGACATTTTATTGTGGCAACGTTTCGCTCTCCAGGAGCTTTATCAAGCGAGAGCGAAACGTTCCCACAATAAAATGTCACATCAGTTGCATTATGTGTCCTTTTACTTTACATATTGTTGGTAATTCTACCAATATTAATTCAACCGGTAGTGGTGTTCAGTGGCTCCCTTGTATTGATGGTTTTGTTGATAGGAAGTACAATGTATCAGCTGGGCACAGTGTTGGAAATAGAGTTGCGTATTATCTTCTCAGGTTTCTTCAAGCAATCAATCATGAAACATTGTGGGTAGTGATGTTCGGTAAAAGTTTGTTTGATATAATTACATTCTTCGAGAGAGACGCGACAGTGTACGAAGATCTGTGTTATTATAAAGTATACAATGATGATCCCACGCTTAGTTCTGTCGTTGTGATGTAAACATTGTAGGTAATTTCTATTTTTTAGTTTGCAGTAACTTTGAAATCAAGGTTATCGCCATCTTTTCAGACCAACACGGCTACGAAAGATAGTGACTGTTATTTTCTTATTCAATACTGAACCTGATAGATGGTTCCATTGAAGTGACATTGTTGATGTGATTCTGGATGTTGATGCGCCAGGGGGCAATGACTAGGATATCGTCGATATATCTTAGCAAAGTCTCACTTTGTGGGATGTGAAATTTCTGTCTCAATTCAAATGTCCCATGTGTAGGCTGGCGATGACAGCACTAAGAGGTGAACCCATATCCAAACCGAAACACTGTTTATAGAGGAATCTTCAATCGTGAGTTTTTACATGAAGATCAAGGGCTTCAGTGGTTTGCATCTTAGTAAATAAGGATGTGACGTATTGTATGTCTTTTATTCTGTTAAGAAGATCTATAGTGATTTAGGTATGCTGCGCTAATAGTTCCCAAAAGTTGTGAAAGATGTTCAGCTGATAGACCAGCTAGTTGAAGTGGAGCACTACCAATGCTTGAGGTGACAGGTCTTAATGGTATCCCAGGAGAGGTGTGTGTCAGTACGTGGAGCGCAGCAGCTGGAGCAAGATGTCCTAAGACGTCACGGTTTGGTGTTTGTAGGGATGTGATTTTTTGCAAGTTCATGCCATAGGTTATTTTATTGGTTTTTGGTTCTCTCATATTTAACTATAAGCAGGCCGGCAGGAAAAGGGGGTGGGGTCATGGAGCCTCCCTGTTTATAAATGATAGTTGAAGATTGAGAAACTTATGCAACATATGGGAATCATTATTAAGGAAACGTTTCGCCACACAGTGGCTTCATCAGTCCAATACAAAGCAGAAATGGGTAAGGAGAGGAGGAGTTTGAGGTAATCAGTCCCTCAGACTGGAATCGATGTATATAAACCACCTCTCTGGCCCTATGCTGTACTTTCTACAAGAGTGATGGACAGAACACATCCATTCCAGGCTGAGGGACTGATTACTTCAAATTCCTCCTCTCTTTACCCATCTCTGCTTTGTATTGGACTGATGAAGCCACTGTGTGGCGAAACGTTTCCTTAATAAAGATTCGCATATGTTGCATAAGTGTCTCAATATTCAATTTGTCGGTTTTCAAAACCATTTATCATATAAATGATTGTGTTTTACTCACTAGTAGCAGTGTGCTAGTGAGCTATTGTGAGTACTGGGTAAATGTGTACTCGGGTGTGGTGTTTTTTGTATGTAGTAGAGCAGTTTGTATGCTGTATATGTAAGTTTACTATTAATATATATATATATATATATATATATATATATATATATATATATATATATATATATTTGTATAGGTGAGTTTGTGTTCCCTAGAGTGGTTTCTTTTTCTATTTTAAATAATATAAATGGCCATAGGTAGTTTACCCCTAGGAGCCAGGACTTTTATTTGCGTTACGCAGTCAAAAGCCTAACAAAGGGACATCAGTCATTCTCAATAATTTAGATGCGCTTCGAAGGTTATGTTCATCCAGTCTGTCACTTTCTTTGCGGTTGCAATAACAGTTTCCAACCTTGAGAGTGACATCTTCAGACATTATCACGTCAGTCTTTCGCTAAATTAAACGGTATAAGTTTGTTTTTTACTCCATTCTAGTGTTAATTTTCTCAAAATTCCCGTAGCAGAGTAACTAAAATTTGTCCTCACTGAACATCACATTGTTTTCTGTGGTCCACTGGAAGACATGGTTTAAAATAAGCTTACTGTACCTTTATTGGATGACATTCAATACAAATTGTAGTATCTGAAAAGGAAGTACAGTTTTATGATTTATAACTTTGTCTATGTTGGATATAATGATGAGGAAGAGAACTGGAGCGAGAACTGTCTTGGAGAACAGAACATTCACCGGGGCAGCCTCGTATTCTCCTGTGTTTACTATTAGTCTTTGCATTATATTTGCTACGAAGTTAACAATCTTTCTGGCCACTTTTTCCACTTATTCCTTTTGCATGCATTTTATGCGCTATTATACCATGATCACACTTGTCGAAGGGTTTTGCAAAGTCAGTGCATACTATGTCTGCAGTTTGTTTGTTAATGATCCAACAGTTGCAAAAGGCACGAATGACCTGCTGATGCCTCTGGCGAGTGGGGGTCACTGGTGCGTGAGGCATGGCACGAGCAGGTCACTCGTGTAGCTATGGGTTGTGTAAGTGTTGTGAATCTTTTGTGTTAACCAATCTTGCTTCTAAAAACATTTTCAGAGATTTTTAATAATGTGAGACGTAAGTACTATCAGTTTATAGTGCTTTTTGTGAATGTGGTACTGCCACCTTTGTGGAAGAGGGCTAGTGGCGCTGCTGGGGTTGGTGCCACTCGGGGCGGCCCCCTACCCCTCTTATGACGCCACTGAGGAGGGGTATATAAGTTGTTTTTAAAGACAGTGGAATGACTATGTCCACACCATCCCCATAGACTAATGAAGGCATGTAACTAGTGTTTCTTGCCATTTGTTTTATGAATCTGCGCCTGCGGCAGAGTGCGTGGGCAAGCTATTAATGGCTTCTTCGAAGTCGAGTAGAGTTAATTAAAGTTGTTGGCAGAGTTTTAAGTATCATTCATGAAGAACTCATTTAAATTGTACATTTTCAGAATAATTAAGGGGGTCACTAAATAATGAGTGGAAATGTAACTTCAGCATCTCACGCACCTCTCCGTTGCCATCACTATAAGTTCCATTTGCTTAAAGCAAGGACCCAAAACTGGATGTATTTTTTGCCCTGGATTTCTATTTCCATTTTTCGATTATGTGGAAACTTTGAGGTCTATGTTTCTTTGTCTTCACCTGAAGATAAAATATTTCTTTTTTTTACTATGTATCTTCACAATTTGTTCTTAAATAATATGTAATTTATCATACTTATAATGTTACTGAGGAAGTCCACTCAAAACTCTGGTTCATGTTGATGATGATAATATTATCTTCTGCCACCACCCACACACCAGCCTGCCACCACCCACACACCAGCCTGCCACCACCCACACACCAGCCTGCCACCACCCACACACCAGCCTGCCACCACCCACACACCAGCCTGCCACCACCCACACACCAGCCTGCCACCACCCACACACCAGCCTGCCACCACCCACACACCAGCCTGCCCGAAAATCCATCTGCCTACCTTCCCAGTAATGCTCATGGCCCTCATTTTGTGCGCTATCACTCCATGATCGCATTTGTCAAACGCCTTTGCCAAATCTTTGTAAATCACATCTGCGTTTTGGTCGTCTTCCAACGCCTCCGTAATTCTGTCATAATGGTTCAGCAGCTGTGACAAACATGATCGTCCTGCTCTAAAACCATGCTGGTTCAGGTTATGCGGGTCCATGAAATTTATAATCTACCGTCTCATCACTCTTTCGAAGATTTTTATGATGTGCGAAGTTAGGTCTACTGGTTTGTAATTTTTAACTAGTGCTCTGCTACCTCCCTTATGCAAGGAGTTATGTCTGCACTCTTTAAGGCCTCCGGTATTTCACCTAGATCTAAGCTCGTTCTCCAAAGAATACTGAGGGCTCGTGCTAGTGTTACTTTGGACTTCTTTTAAATAAAGCATTCGATGAATCTGGTTCAAGTGCTGAATTAGTGGGCATGTTGTCCATTTCTTTTTCGAAATCTTTGGGATTTGTACAAATGTACTACTGTGTGTGTGTTTGTTTTGCCTAATAAGCAAAATGGCCAATTAGATAGTTTACTTGCAGTTATCGAAATATTCTTTTCTTAATATAAACTATAAATAAATATTCTAGCAAACACTAACTTCAGCCATCTCACTAAACTGATCTTGTGTCACTTTAAATTTATTTACTTTTTACATAAAAAAAAATTTTTTTTGTTATGATAAGACTTATTTTTGATTATGTGGTAAGCTGTGAGTTTGTTTTTTTAAGGCAAGATCGTCGACTCTTCTTTTTCGGCACATGTGTGTAATATACACCACAGTGAAACTCTCTGTGTACGTCTTTGTGTGTACCTGTATGAGAGAACTTGTGCAGGTGTAATCTTTATATTGCTTGTGTGTACGTGTGTTAGAGGGAGAGGTTGTGCACATATTTCTAACAGGGAAAACCTCTTATTTACATTTCTAACAGAAAAAAACATCAATTATTCCTTCATTTTTTTTAATTACCGAAGTACATAATTACCGCCGTTCACTGCCTGTGCTACCGTACCACGAGGAAACACATGATCTGGCATGCTAATGAGGCAGCCAGGCCAATCTCCACTCTGGGAGAGTCCCAGCCACCTTGTAATTATATTCTGGGAGTTTTAATGAGGTGCAGACATGGGACCTGAGGGATGCAGTAGTCTGGCAGTCACTTCCCTGAGGTCAAACAAGTGAGTCTCGCCACACATAATTGTCTAATTGACTCCTTGGAAGGAAGGAGGAGGAGGAGGAGGAGGTTTGGCCCGTGGTGGTATGGTGACCTCCCACCCCCCAACACTATTGTGTGATCAACCCACCCTCACAACACATAAGAACATAAGAAAGGAGGAACACTGCAGGAGGCCTGTTGGCCCATACTAGGCAGGTCCTTTATAATTCATCCCACTAACAAAACATTTGCCCAACCCAATTTTCAATGCCACCCAAGAAATAAGCTCTGATGTGAAAGTCCCACTCAAATCCAACCCCTCCCACTCATGTACTTATCCAACCTAAATTTGAAACTACCCAAAGTCCCAGCCTCAATAACCCAACTAGGTAGACTGTTCCACTCATCTACTACCCTATTTCCAAACCAATACTTTCCTATGTCCTTTCTAAATCTAAACTTATCTAATTTAAATCCAATACTGCGGGTTCTCTCTTGGAGAGACATTCTCAAGACCTTATTAATATCCCCTTTATTAATACCTATCTTCCACTTATACACTTCGATCAGGTCTCCCCTCATTCTTCGTCTAACAAGTGAATGTAACTTAAGAGTCTTCAATCTTTCTTCATAAGGAAGATTTCTAATGCTATGTATTAATTTAGTCATCCTACGCTGAATGTTTTCTAGCGAATTTATGTCCATTCTGTAATATGGAGACCAGAACTGAGCTGCATAATGTAGGTGAGGCCTTACTAATGATGTATAAAGCTGCAGTATGACCTCTGGACTTCTGTTGCTTACACTTCTTGATATAAATCCCAGTAATCTATTTGCCTTATTACGTATGCTTAGGCATTGCTGTCTTGGTTTAAGGTTGCTGCTCACCATAACCCCCAAGTCCTTTTCGCAATCTGTATGGCTAAGTTCTACATCATTTAACTTGTAAGAACTAGGGTTATGGGCACTCCCAAGCTTCAGAACCTTGCATTTATCTACACTGAACTGCATCTGCCACTTTTCTGACCAAGAATAGAGTTTGTTTAAATCCTCCTGAAGTTCCATAACATCTACGTTTGAATCAATTATCCTACCTATCTTTGTGTCATCGGCGAATTTGCTCATATCACTAGTAATTCCCTCATCAAGATCATTGATATAAACCAAGGTTTATACCATATATATTATAAACAACAACGGGCCCAAGACTGATCCCTGTGGAACGCCACATGTTACAGATCCCCACTCGGATTTAACCCCATTTATGGACACTCTCTGCTTCCTGTCAGTGAGCCATGACTCGATCCACGAGAGCACTTTTCCCCCAATGCCATGAGCTGCCACTTTCTTTAACAATCTATGGTGCGGAACTCTATCAAAAGCCTTACTAAAATCTAAGTAAATAATATCAAATTCTTTATCGTGGTCAACAGCCTCAAAAGCTTTTCACCGGCCTCTTGTGAATCCATGCTGAGTATCATTAATCAAGCTATGCTTATCGAGATGGCTTCTTATAATCTCAGCTATAATTGACTCTAGTAATTTGCCTACAATTAAGGTCAGGCTTATTGGGCGGTAATTTGACGGTAACGACTTGTCCCCTGTTTTAAAAATAGGAATTACATTAGCCATCTTCCACATATCAGACACTACACCTGTTTGAAGAGATAAATTAAAAATATTAGTTAATGGTTCACAGACTTCCATTTTGCATTCCTTAAGAACCCTTGAAAAAACCTAATCAGGACCCGGCGACTTATTTTGCTTCAGTCTGTCTATCTGCTTCACAACCATTTCACTAGTGACTGTGATGTTACATAATTTATCTTCTTCTAGCCCACTATAAAAATTAATTACTGGAATATTGTTAGTGTCTTCCTGTGTAAAAACTGAGAGAAAATAATTATTAAAAATCGAGCACATTTCATTCTCTTTGTCAGTAAGGTGCCCATAGTTATTTTTAAGGGGACCTATCTTATCTCTAACTTTTGTTCTATAGACCTGGAAAAAACTTTTTGGGTTAGTTTTAGAATCCCTAGCAACTTTAATTTCATAGTCCCTTTTAGCTTTTCTTATCCCCTTTTTAATGTCCCTCTTAATGTCAATATACTGATTCATAAGATGACCCTCACCTCTTTTGATACGCCTATAAATTCCTTTCTTATGCCCTAGTAGATATTTGAGCCTATTATTCATCCATTTTGGGTCATTTCTATTTGATCTAATTTCTTTATATGGGATAAACGTTCTTTGAGCAGCATGTATAGTGTTCAGAAAACTGTCATATTGATAGCTCACTTCGTTACCCCAGTCAACAGATGATAAGTGTTCTCTAAGCCCATCGTAATCTGCTAAGCGAAAATCTGGGACTGTTACTGAGTTATCGCTACTATCGTACTTCCATTCAATGCTAAATGTAATTGATTTGTGGTCGCTAGCACCCAGTTCCTCTGAAATTTCTAAATTATTAACAAGGGATTCATTGTTTGCCATAACTAAGTCAAGCAGGTTATGTCCCCTTGTAGGTTCTGTCACAAACTGCTTCAAAAAACAATCCTGAACTACTTCTAAGAAGTCGTATGATTCTAAATTCCCAGTCAAGAAATTCCAATCAATATGACTAAAGTTAAAGTCTCCTAGAATTACTACATTATCGTGCCTTGTGGCCTTAACAATTTCCTCCCATAGTAGTCTCCCTTGGTCCCTATCTAAGTTTGGGGGACGGTATATCACTCTTAAAATCAGTTTCTCATGCCCCTCTGAAAATTCTATCCAAACAGACTCTGTATGTGTTACTTCAGACTTAATACCCGTTTTTATGCAACAGTTCAAGCGATCTCGGACATACAATGCCACCCCACCCCCCTTCCCGATACTTCTATCTACTTGGAACAATTTAAAACCCTGAATATGACATTCCACAGGCATGTCCCGACTTTTTGAATTAAACCACGTCTCAGTTAAGGCAAATACATCAATGTTACCTGCACTAGCAACTAATCTCAACTCGTCCATCTTATTCCTAGCACTATGGCAATTAGCATAATAAACATTGAAAGACTCTCCTTTCTCTTTACCCTTCTTGCTCATTTCTGCTTTTCTACTAAACCTATTACTGTCCTTATCACCCAAAGTCCCTGGCTTTTCAATATCTACCTCGTTCTGCTTATTACTAGTTCCTCTAGAACTCGTAATATTACTACACTGGGACTTCACTGTTTTCCTGCCAAAACCCATACCACTAACTATTCCTAGTTTAAAGTCCTAACTGCTCCCTCCACTGCAGTTGCCAGTGCTGCCACCCCAGACCTAGATAAGTGAACCCCATCCCTGGCATACATGTCATTTCTGCCATAGAAGAGGTCCCAGTTGTCAATGAATGTTACCGCATTTTCCTTACAGTATTTGTCCAGCCAGCAATTGACACCAATTGTCCTGGGCAACCATTCATTTCCAACTCCTCTCCTTGGCAAAATACCACATATGACAGGGTTCCCACCCTTACTCCTAATTATTTCTATTGTTGACCTATACCTGCTAATCAGGTCTTCACTCCTATGTCAGCCAACATCGTTGCCTCCAGCACTGAGACAGATAATAGGATTGCTCCCATTACCTCTCATGATGTCATCCAGATGGCTAACAATATCCTCCATCCCAGCCCCAGGAAAGCAAACTCTCTGTCTCCTAGTCCTGTTCTTCAAGCAGAACGCCCTATCCATATACTTAACTTGGCTATCCCCAACAACAACAATATTCTTACCTTCCTTGGTGTCGTTCGTCGTGATGTTCCCAGTAGTCGACTCACATTCGTCGGGTAGCACTGAGAATGTATTAGATGTTTCCACAACAGTTTCCACGGCAGTCTCTTTCTTCTTCATCGTTTCTACCTTTCCATTCGTCTTCTTGATCGTCAACTTCGTTCCCTGCTGTCCAGCCACTGACCAGTTTCCCTTCTTGACCTGAGGACTCAAAACAGAAGGACTACTACGAATCTTCTTGTTTTCCTCGGTCAGTCGCCGATTCTCCATCTTCGCCAACCTCAATTCTTCCTTAAGCTGTTGGTAAAGTTGCTCGATGGAGGGCATCTTGCTTCAATTCGTAGAGAGCGCGCAAACAGGTCTTCACAGAGCTAAGTACACGTCAACACTGCGCAAAAGCCAACTCAATCAGGAGCTACTGCGCAGCACGTCCGCACGGCCCAATAGCGATGCGAACACTACTGTGGTGTGATCAACCCACCCTCACAACACTACTGTGGTGTGATCAACCCACCCTCACAACACTACTGTGGTGTGATCAACCCACCCTCACAACACTACTGTGGTGTGATCAACCCACCCTCACAACACTACTGTGGTGTGATCTGTGAGGGAAAAGTAGGCGTGAGTGGGGTTAAGGTTGTTCAGGCAACCAGTAACCATTAGCGAGTTACGTCACTAGTTTTGCCCCACTCCCCCCTCTGGCGGGCTGGGGCGAAACTAGTTCTTGGTGTCTGATTTGTTCAAATTTCTACTCCTGGTAGTATTGACCTTACCTGGTGTGGGTTGAAGTTTGGAGTGATTTTGGCATTTATCATTCTTTTCCATTCTTAAATGTTATATTATCATGACCATTGGTAACCAGTTTATTTTTTCTTATTACCAGCTCTGTTCCTGGCGTGGTTATCCAGGGTAGACGCCAGATAAAGGAGCAAGACATTTGTTAATGGGACTTATTAACATTATTGGACTACTACTGGCCCTTACCTGTTCTACTTGTGGTGCTCCAACCAAGTGGTAGGAGATTCCAAAACATCGGACTCTCACCATCCGCCCAGGATAACCTACATCATCATTAATATTAGAAGATCTGTCCAGGGCCTTACCTACTCCTGCCCAACTACAAGAACCAAAGGCCATTTTTTATTATATTTAAATTTTAAGTAAAATCCTCAAAAGTCATTACTCTTATTTTTCCTAGTCTTTTCTTTATTTTTCCATTAGTTTTTTGTTCAGATGGAAGGCGTTCCACTGACATGATCAACCCGCCACCACACCACTACTGTGGTGACCAACCCACCACTACTGTGGTAACCAACCCACCACTACTGTGGTAACCAACCCACCACTACTGTGGTGACCAACCCACCACTACTGTGGTGACCAACCCACCACTACTGTGGTAACCAACCCACCACTACTGTGGTGACCAACCCACCACTACTGTGGTGACCAACCCACCACCACTGTGGTGACCAACCCACCACTACTGTGGTGACCAACCCACCACCACTGTGGTGACCAACCCACCACCACTGTGGTGACCAACCCACCACCACTGTGGTGACCAACCCACCACCACACCACTACAAGTTCTTCCATGATTTCTCACATTATCAAGGAATAGTCAAAATAATATGACAAAAAAAAAAGACCAAGACAGTCTCACACATGACTCAACACGCTAAGACTGGGAGTGAAGTGAACGTTTGGTCATGTCACATGTCATGTAAAAAATTTTAAGTGACATGTCAGGCATTGTTTATATTTCTCATTTATAATTAGCAGTTTTTATAATCTTTAACTTATATTCATATTAAAATCGGTATTACATTTTTTTTTGTGAAACTCGATTCGATTATGTTACACTCAGCCATGGACCTGCTTGTTGCAACTTTCCTTCACATGTTTCTTCTGTTCTGTCTGGTATTCCTCTTCCATGTTCTTCATTCTTTCCATATGTAAGCTTGTCACTATTGAACATCAGACATTCTCCACTGTCCACTCGAAGACTGATTATATCTTCTTGCAGATTTTCCGTGTCTTCTACCGAGGTGATTTTCAGGCTTATTTTGGTATCCCTAAATAATAATACGAAACTGGCGAGTGTTTTTAATTATGTCCGCTATGAAGATAAGAAACAGTAAAGGTGCCAGGACTGTGCCTTGGGGTACTGATTTTTTTTTCTCTGCTGATTCTGGATATTATATGTTGACTACTACTCCTTATTTTCTATTTGTCAAAAAGGTTTATATTTATTTGCTGACTTTTCCTGCCATACATATCGGCCTCATGTGCACTCTGTGGTAGCTCGGGTATACCACATCTGCACTTTGCTTTTCTTTCAGCGCCTTCTTAATCCTGTCTTACACGTTTAACAATAGTAACAAGCTGATCGTAAATCCCACACTGATCTGAGTTGTATATGTTGTGCTTTTCCATAAGGTTCGTTGTATGGCGTCTCATTACTCTGTTGAAAAGTTTTTTTGTTTAATTGTCTGTGCTCTCTAGTGCCTCCTTCATGCAGAGAAGCTGTTTACACTGAAGGCCTCTAGAATGTCACCTAGATTTAATCTCTTTAATTGTTTTCCTGAGGATAATGAGTGCTTGGGCTAGTAGTATTTTGCACTTTTTTGTAAATAAGAAAATATTTTGTGGATGTTGATGTTTTTTGCATTGTTATTGCATGTGTTTGGTGGTCGTCTTTCACTGCTAATATGGACGTCACCAATATTGTCACAGGTAACCACTGTTGTACTAAAAGTACTATGGGGTACCTGAGACTGAGGGTTCGGCTGCTACACTGGATCTCAGCAGTGACGACCCACAAGTTGCAAGTCCCCTCCCCTCCTTGTCACCCCGAGAGGTCCCTCTCCCCGTCAGGTACTTTCAACTTAACACTTCTCCAGGTTCCCTCCAGCAACCCATACAAGTACAATACCCTCAGTCCTCTTAATTCCCTTCCCTCTCTCCCTCCTTCCTCTGCCTCTTCCACTGGTCTGGTTCTTTCTGTATCTTCTAGTTTCTCTCTTTCCTGTTCTCTCTCTCTGTTTCTCTGCTCAGCATCGCCTGTAACTCAGATCTGCTACTCCCTCTCATCTCTACCAGTTCCTCGAGTCGGTTGCTTACCAGCCGAGCTGTGGTTCATGTATTGGATTGCGTGCGGCCAGCAGTAACAGCCTGATTGATCAGGCCTTGATCCACCAGGAGGCCGAGTCTGTGACTGGGCAGCGGGGGCGTTGACCCCCGGAAGCGTCCTTCAGGTATCTTTTAGGTAATATAACCCCCCCTTTAAAAGGAACGAACGCTGTTTACACAACAGAGTGTTAAGGGTTCTACAGTATTCAGGGTTCTACAGTGTGTTCAGGGTTCTACTGTGTGTTCAGGGTTCTGCACGACTGAATGAGAGGAATGAACTTTGTTACTTGTGATTTTGTTATTACATTTCACTAAGATATAATAAATACACAGCAGAAGACCTACCTGGGTCCTGGTCATCAGGTCACACTCACACAAAAACATTCATATATCTGTCTAGTATATTTCATAAAGCTGGTCACTTTGTTCCCCACCATCCTTTACCTTCAATTATAGTATATTTGTATAAATTGTATGTTTGTGTTATTGTCGCTGTTTAGTCTCTCTCACGTTTCTGCTACAGCAACTGGTCAGATGCTAACACCTGACTTCCTTCAGGTCACTTCTCTCCAGGTTGAAATACTGTTGTATACTAACAGCTTCCTTCAAGGTGGCGAGATTACTAAGCTAGAAAAACGTACAGAGAACTTTCACTGCCCAAATCTGCGCACTACAGTAACAACATAGTAGGAGGAAGAGCAAAATAAACCCGGTGAGAAGCAGGGGTGCGGTGGGCACAATAAGGAAACACTCTATCAACATTCGGGGCCCAAGACTATTCAACATCTTACCAGAAGATATCAGAAACACGGCTGGAACACGCCTTCAAGAGTAAACTGGACAAGTATCTTCACCACGTGCCAGATCAACCAGGCAGCGGGCCTCCAGCAGCAACAGCCTGGTTGACCAGGTAAGAACCAGACGAACCTGGTCCATGGCTGGGCACCGAGAGCAGTAAGACTCTCGATGCTCATCGAAGGTATATCAAAGGTATGCACTCAGTCAAAAATCTAAGCTACTGGAAACGCCTGAAATCCCTTCAACTGTATTCCGTGGAACGTAGGCGGGAAAAGTACATCATAATTTAGTCCTGGAAAATCCTGGAGGGACTGGTCCCAGACCTGTATTCCGGAATCACTCCATGTGAAAGTAGGACACTTGGCAGACCGTACAAAATACTTCCAATGAAAAGCAGAGGCGTGACAAGACAAGTACAGTAAGAGAGAACTCGTGCAACATCTGGGTATCTTTATTGTAGACGTTTCGCCATCCAGTGGCTTTATCAATACAAATTCCAGGACATAACTTGAAGACAGTAGAACTATGTACAGAAGTTCTACTGTCTTCAAGTTATGTCCTGGAATTTGTATTGATAAAGCCACTGGATGGCGAAACGTCTACAATAAAGATACCCAGATGTTGCACATGTGTCTTACTCTCATCTTGTCGGTATTATATACCATTTCGTACACAAGAGAGAACTCGTTGAGTGTCAGAGGTCCTCGACTCTTTAACGCCCTTTCTCCACACTTAAGCAAACACTAGGAAAGATTTATTAGAAAACGTTTCGATCCTGGTTCTTGATCACTTCTAACATACAGATGTTAAAAAGGCAGTATATATAGGCGGAGAGTGAGGTGTGAGTGACGCATGGTGACCTGAAGAATGTGGTTGTTAGGTAAGACACATATGCAACAGTTAGGTATCTTTATTTCGAAACGTTTCGCCTACACAGTAGGCTTCTTCAGTCTAGTACCGAAAAGTTGATAGAAGCAGAAGAGACTTGAAGATGATGTAATCAGTCCATCACCCTTGAAGTTTTGAGGTGGTCAGTCCCTCAGTCTGGAGAAGAGTATTGTTCTATAGTTTGAAACAATATGGATGGAGCCTTATATACCGCTAGGAGGTGAGATGTAGGCCACTGGTAGAGGTAAGAATGTAGTCGTTGGGAGGTCAGGTCCCTCTCAAATCGTGAAGAATGACATGTTGCGATGAAGACGGGTAGACGAGCATCGGAATGCCAGTAACAGAGACTACTTAAGGTACGCCTGTGTCCTCCACAGAGACTCCACGGGACATTTGATGAACTGGGATGAGACACAACTCGTTCTCACTGAACAAGACCTCAGACTCCGACGGTCTCTAGAAGCCTCGGTAATCTCCGTCACTGACACCAGAGCGTAGCACTGGAAACTACAGAATTTCTAATGATCTCATCGTCTACCCGTCCTCATCCCAACATGTCATTCTTCAGGTCACCATGCGTCACTCACACCTCACTCTCCTATACCTTTCAACCCCTGCATATTAGAAGTGATCAAGGTCTCAGGACCGAAACCTTTTCTTATAAATATGTCCTAGTGTTTGTTACATGTTTTTTCTAAACCAACTTGTCGGTATTTATTACCAAGGTTTATATCATTCGAGAAATTACCAAGAAACCTCTGGCTGTATTCAAGAGGGAACTGGGCAGTTTTCTCAAATCAGTTCCTAATCGGCCGGACTGTGGTTCGTACGTTGGACTGCATGCGACTAGTAATAACAACTTGATTGAAGAATTGAGACACTTATGCAATATATGGGAATCTTTATTGAGGAAACGTTTCGCCACACAGTGGCTTCATCAGTCCAATACAAAGCAGGAAGGTGTGAGGAGGGGAGGAGTTTGAGGTAATCAAGGACCGGGCCTCTGGCGTTGGTCCCTGTATGTATCTTTCAGATATATCCTTCTGATATATGATGCATTTAATCGGGTCATAGACTGAATTCGAGCAACAAAGTGTCCCGTGGCTCAGTTGGCAGCGCCCTCAGCTCACAGTGTCCGTGGTTCAATCCCCGGCATGGGGATAAAACCTGGTGTCTCTGCTCACCTAACAGTAATTAGACACGTAGGTGTTAGTCAGCTGTTGTGGGTGGCATCCTGGGGTGAGGGTAGTATACCTTACATAGAGCTGGGTTTTGAAATGATCTGAGGCAGGATAACAGTTCTTAGTCTGTGTAAAATTAACTTGTGTAAAAAAAACTTTTCTGATCACTCGCGCAGTTTTTCAAGGTCATAATGTATTTTTGTATGCAGACCTTGCCAGTCCTTGCTTGATGAACTTGTGAACCTGGCATCATATGTCAAGGTTAACAAATAACCCTAGGCCATCAGGGAGGTTACCCAGGCAGTGAAGACCCACAAGAGGCCACCCTGAGGCTTCATATTATGAATGATGCCTGGGTAACCTCCCTGATGGCCTAGGGTTATTTGTTAACCTTGACATATGATGCCAGGTTCACAAGTTCATCAAGCAAGGACTGGCAAGGTCTGCATACAAAAATACATTATGACCTTGAAAAACTGCGCGAGTGATCAGAAAAGTTTTTTTTACACAAGTTAATTTTACACAGACTAAGAACTGTTATCCTGCCTCAGATCATTTCAAAACCCATTTCTGAACACTATACATGCTGCTCAAAGAACGTTTATCCCATATAAAGAAATTAGATCAAATAGAAATGACCCAAAATGGATGAATAATAGGCTCAAATATCTACTAGGGCATAAGAAAGGAATTTATAGGCGTATCAAAAGAGGTGAGGGTCATCTTATGAATCAGTATATTGACATTAAGAGGGACATTAAAAAGGGGATAAAAAAAGCTAAAAGGGACTATGAAATTAAAGTAGCACTGTACATAGTGTACCACACATGTAGCACTGTACATAGTGCACCACACATGTAGCACTGTACATAGTGCACCACACATGTAGCACTGTACATAGTGTACCACACATGTAGCACTGTACATAGTGCACCACACATGTAGCACTGTACATAGTGTACCACACATGTAGCACTGTACATAGTGTACCACACATGTAGCACTGTACATAGTGCACCACACATGTAGCACTGTACATAGTGCACCACACATGTAGCACTGTACATAGTGTACCACACATGTACCACTGTACATAGTGCACCACACATGTAGCACTGTACATAGTGTACCACACATGTAGCACTGTACATAGTGCACCACACATGTAGCACTGTACATAGTGTACCACACATGTAGCACTGTACATAGTGCACCCACCATGTAGCACTGTACATAGTGTACCACACATGTAGCACTGTACATAGTGTACCACACATGTAGCACTGTACATAGTGCACCACACATGTAGCACTGTACATAGTGTACCACACATGTAGCACTGTACATAGTGCACCACACATGTAGCACTGTACATAGTGTACCACACATGTAGCACTGTACATAGTGCACCACACATGTAGCACTGTACATAGTGCACCACACATGTAGCACTGTACATAGTGTACCACACATGTAGCACTGTACATAGTGCACCACACATGTAGCACTGTACATAGTGTACCACACATGTAGCACTGTACATAGTGCACCACACATGTAGCACTGTACATAGTGTACCACACATGTAGCACTGTACATAGTGCACCCACCATGTAGCACTGTACATAGTGTACCACACATGTAGCACTGTACATAGTGCACCACACATGTAGCACTGTACATAGTGCACCACACATGTAGCACTGTACATAGTGCACCACACATGTAGCACTGTACATAGTGTACCACACATGTAGCACTGTACATAGTGCACCACACATGTAGCACTGTACATAGTGTACCACACATGTAGCACTGTACATAGTGCACCACACATGTAGCACTGTACATAGTGCACCACACATGTAGCACTGTACATAGTGTACCACACATGTAGCACTGTACATAGTGCAACACACATGTAACACTGTACATAGTGCACCACACATGTAGCACTGTACATAGTGCACCACACATGTAGCACTGTACATAGTGTACCACACATGTAGCACTGTACACAGTGCACCACACATGTAGCACTGTACATAGTGTACCACACATGTAGCACTGTACATAGTGTACCACACATGTAGCACTGTACATAGTGCACCCACCATGTAGCACTGTACATAGTGTACCACACATGTAGCACTGTACATAGTGTACCACACATGTAGCACTGTACATAGTGTACCACACATGTAGCACTGCACATAGTGTACCACACATGTAGCACTGTACATAGTGTACCACACATGTAGCACTGTACATAGTGTACCACACATGTAGCACTGTACATAGTGTACCACACATGTAGCACTGTACATAGTGTACCACACATGTAGCACTGTACATAGTGCACCCACCATGTAGCACTGTACATAGTGCACCAAACATGTAGCACTGTACATAGTGTGCCACACATGTAGCACTGTACATAGTGCACCCACCATGTAGCACTGTACATAGTGTACCACACATGTAGCACTGTACATAGTGCACCCACCATGTAGCACTGTACATAGTGCACCCACCATGTAGCACTGTACATAATGCACCCACCATGTAGCACTGTACATAGTGCACCAAACATGTAGCACTGTACATAGTGCACCACACATGTAGCACTGTACATAGTGTACCATACATGTAGCACTGTACATAGTGCACCAAACATGTAGCACTGTACAAAGTGTACCATACATGTAGCACTGTACATAGTGCACCATACATGTAGCACTGTACATAGTGCACCATACATGTAGCACTGTACATAGTGCACCATACATGTAGCACTGTACATAGTGCACCATACATGTAGCACTGTACATAGTGCACCATACATCTAGCATTGTACATAGTGCACCACACATGTAGCACTGTACATAGTGTACCATACATGTAGCACTGTACATAGTGTACCACACATGTAGCACTGTACATAGTGCACCACACATGTAGCACTGTACATAGTGTACCATACATGTAGCACTGTACATAGTGTACCACACATGTAGCACTGTACATAGTGTACCATACATGTAGCACTGTACATAGTGTACCATACATGTAGCACTGTACATAGTGTACCATACATGTAGCACTGTACATAGTGCACCACACATGTAGCACTGTACATAGTGTACCATACATGTAGCACTGTACATAGTGCACCACACATGTAGCACTGTACATAGTGCACCACACATGTAGCACTGTACATAGTGTACCATACATGTAGCACTGTACATAGTGCACCACACATGTAGCACTGTACATAGTGCACCACACATGTAGCACTGTACATAGTGCACCACACATGTAGCACTGTACATAGTGTACCATACATGTAGCACTGTACATAGTGCACCATACATGTAGCACTGTACATAGTGCACCATACATGTAGCACTGTACATAGTGCACCATACATCTAGCATTGTACATAGTTCACCACATATGTAGCACGGTACATAGTGTACCACACATGTAGCACTGTACATAGTGTACCATACATGTAGCACTGTACATAGTGTACCATACATGTAGCTTTGTACATAGAGCACCATACATGTAGCACTGTACATAGTGCACCACACATGTAGCACTGTACATAGTGCACCATACATGTAGCACTGTACATAGTGCACAACACATGTAGCACTGTACATAGTGCACCCACCATGTGGCACTGTACATAGTGCACCACACATGTAGCACTGTACGTAGTGCTCCACACATGTAGCACTGTACGTAGTGCACCACACATGTAGCACTGTACATAGTGCACCATACATGTAGCACTGTACATAGTGCACCACACATGTAGCACTGTACATAGTGCACCACACATGTAGCACTGTACATAGTGCACCATACATGTAGCACTGTACATAGTGCACCACACATGTAGCACTGTTCATAGTGTACCATACATGTAGCACTGTACATAGTGTACCATACATGTAGCACTGTACATAGTGCACCACACATGTAGCACTGTACATAGTGCACCACACATGTAGCACTGTACATAGTGTACCACACATGTAGCACTGTACATAGTGCACCACACATGTAGCACTGTACATAGTGCACCACACATGTAGCACTGTACATAGTGTACCACACATGTAGCACTGTACATAGTGCACCACACATGTAGCACTGTACATAGTGTACCACACATGTAGCACTGTACATAGTGTACCACACATGTAGCACTGTACATAGTGCACCACACATGTAGCACTGTACATAGTGCACCACACATGTAGCACTGTACATAGTGTACCACACATGTAGCACTGTACATAGTGCACCACACATGTAGCACTGTAAATAGTGTACCACACATGTAGCACTGTACATAGTGCACCACACATGTAGCACTGTACATAGTGTACCACAAATGTAGCACTGTACATAGTGCACCCACCATGTAGCACTGTACATAGTGTACCACACATGTAGCACTGTACATAGTGTACCACACATGTAGCACTGTACATAGTGCACCACACATGTAGCACTGTACATAGTGCACCACACATGTAGCACTGTACATAGTGCACCACACATGTAGCACTGTACATAGTGTACCACACATGTAGCACTGTACATAGTGCACCGCACATGTAGCACTGTACATAGTGTACCACACATGTAGCACTGTACATAGTGCACCACACATGTAGCACTGTACATAGTGCACCACACATGTAGCACTGTACATAGTGTACCACACATGTAGCACTGTATATAGTGCAACACACATGTAACACTGTACATAGTGCACCACACATGTAGCACTGTACATAGTGCACCACACATGTAGCACTGTACATAGTGTACCACACATGTAGCACTGTACACAGTGCACCACACATGTAGCACTGTACATAGTGTACCACACATGTAGCACTGTACATAGTGCACCCACCATGTAGCACTGTACATAGTGTACCACACATGTAGCACTGTACATAGTGTACCACACATGTAGCACTGTACATAGTGTACCACACATGTAGCACTGTACATAGTGTACCACACATGTAGCACTGTACATAGTGTACCACACATGTAGCACTGTACATAGTGTACCACACATGTAGCACTGTACATAGTGCACCCACCATGTAGCACTGTACATAGTGCACCAAACATGTAGCACTGTACATAGTGTGCCACACATGTAGCACTGTACATAGTGCACCCACCATGTAGCACTGTACATAGTGTACCACACATGTAGCACTGTACATAGTGCACCCACCATGTAGCACTGTACATAGTGCACCCACCATGTAGCACTGTACATAGTGCACCCACCATGTAGCACTGTACATAGTGCACCAAACATGTAGCACTGAACGTAGTGCACCACATATGTAGCACTGTACATAGTGTACCATACATGTAGCACTGTACATAGTGCACCAAACATGTAGCACTGTACATAGTGTACCATACATGTAGCACTGTACATAGTGCACCATACATGTAGCACTGTACATAGTGCACCATACGTGTAGCACTGTACATAGTGCACCATACATGTAGCACTGTACATAGTGCACCATACATGTAGCACTGTACATAGTGCACCATACATCTAGCATTGTACATAGTGCACCACACATGTAGCACTGTACATAGTGTACCATACATGTAGCACTGTACATAGTGTACCATACATGTAGCACTGTACATAGTGCACCACACATGTAGCACTGTACATAGTGTACCATACATGTAGCACTGTACATAGTGTACCACACATGTAGCACTGTACATAGTGTACCATACATGTAGCACTGTACATAGTGTACCATACATGTAGCACTGTACATAGTGTACCATACATGTAGCACTGTACATAGTGCACCACACATGTAGCACTGTACATAGTGTACCATACATGTAGCACTGTACATAGTGCACCACACATGTAGCACTGTACATAGTGCACCGCACATGTAGCACTGTACATAGTGTACCATACATGTAGCACTGTACATAGTGCACCACACATGTAGCACTGTACATAGTGCACCACACATGTAGCACTGTACATAGTGCACCACACATGTAGCACTGTACATAGTGTACCATACATGTAGCACTGTACATAGTGCACCATACATGTAGCACTGTACGTAGTGCACCATACATGTAGCACTGTACATAGTGCACCATACATCTAGCATTGTACATAGTTCACCACATATGTAGCACGGTACATAGTGTACCACACATGTAGCACTGTACATAGTGTACCATACATGTAGCACTGTACATAGTGTACCATACATGTAGCACTGTACATAGAGCACCATACATGTAGCACTGTACATAGTGCACCACACATGTAGCACTGTACATAGTGCACCATACATGTAGCACTGTACATAGTGCACAACACATGTAGCACTGTACATAGTGCACCCACCATGTGGCACTGTACATAGTGCACCACACATGTAGCACTGTACGTAGTGCTCCACACATGTAGCACTGTACGTAGTGCACCACACATGTAGCACTGTACATAGTGCACCATACATGTAGCACTGTACATAGTGCACCACACATGTAGCACTGTACATAGTGCACCACACATGTAGCACTGTACATAGTGCACCATACATGTAGCACTGTACATAGTGCACCACACATGTAGCACTGTTCATAGTGTACCATACATGTAGCACTGTACATAGTGTACCATACATGTAGCACTGTACATAGTGCACCACACATGTAGCACTGCACATAGTGCACCACACATGTAGCACTGTACATAGTGCACCACACATGTAGCACTGTACATAGTGTACCACACATGTAGCACTGTACATAGTGCACCCACCATGCAGCACTGTACATAGTGCACCACACATGTAGCACTGTACGTAGTGCACCACACATGTAGCACTGTACATAGTGCACCATACATGTAGCACTGTACATAGTGCACCACACATGTAGCACTGTACATAGTGCACCACACATGTAGCACTGTACATAGTGCACCATACATGTAGCACTGTACATAGTGCACCACACATGTAGCACTGTTCATAGTGTACCATACATGTAGCACTGTACATAGTGTACCATACATGTAGCACTGTACATAGTGCACCACACATGTAGCACTGCACATAGTGCACCACACATGTAGCACTGTACATAGTGCACCACACATGTAGCACTGTACATAGTGTACCACACATGTAGCACTGTACATAGTGCACCCACCATGCAGCACTGTACATAGTGCACCACACATGTAGCACTGTACATAGTGTGCCACACATGTAGCACTGTACATAGTGCACCACACATGTAGCACTGTACATAGTGTACCACACATGTAGCACTGTACATAGTGCACCACACATGTAGCACTGTACATAGTGCACCATACATGTAACACTGTACATAGTGCACCACACATGTAGCACTGTACATAGTGCACCCACCATGTAGCACTGTACATAGTGCACCACACATGTAGCACTGTACATAGTGCTCTACACATATAGCACTGTACATAGTGCACCACACTTGTAGCACTGTACATAGTGCACCATACATGTAGCACTGTGTATAGTGCACCACACATGTAGCACTGTACATAGTGCATCACACATGTAGCACTGTACATAGTGCACCACACATGTAGCACTGTACATAGTGTACCATACATGTAGCACTGTACATAGTGTACCATACATGTAGCACTGTAGATAGTGCACCACACATGTAGCACTGTACATAGTGCACCCACCATGTAGCACTGTACATAGTGTACCACACATGTAGCACTGTGCATAGTGCACCCACCATGTAGCACTGTACATAGTGCACCACACATGTAGCACTGTACATAGTGCACCCACCATGTAGCACTGTGCATAGTGCACCACACATGTAGCACTGTACATAGTGCACCACAAATGTAGCACTGTGCATAGTGCACCACACATGTAGCACTGTACATAGTGTACCATACATGTAGCAGTGTACATAGTGCACCACACATGTAGCACTGTACATAGTGCACCACAAATGTAGCACTGTACATAGTGCACCACACATGTAGCACTGTACATAGTGCACCACACATGTAGCACTGTACATAGTGCACCACACATGTAGCACTGTACATAGTGTACCACACATGTAGCACTGTACATAGTGCACCACACATGTAGCACTGTACATAGTGTACCACACATGTAGCACTGTACATAGTGTACCACACATGTAGCACTGTACATAGTGCACCACACATGTAGCACTGTACATAGTGCACCCACCATGTAGCACTGTACATAGTGCACCACACATGTAGCACTGTACATAGTGTACCACACTTGTAGCACTGTACATAGTGCACCACACATGTAGCACTGTACATAGTGCACCCACCATGTAGCACTGTACATAGTGTACCACACATGTAGCACTGTACATAGTGCACCACACATGTAGCACTGTACATAGTGTACCACACATGTAGCACTGTACATAGTGCACCACACATGTAGCACTGTACATAGTGTACCACACATGTAGCACTGTACATAATGCACCACACATGTAGCACTGTACATAGTGTACCACACATGTAGCACTGTACATAGTGCACCCACCATGTAGCACTGTACATAGTGTACCACACATGTAGCACTGTACATAGTGTACCACACATGTAGCACTGTACATAGTGCACCACACATGTAGCACTGTACATAGTGCACCACACATGTAGCACTGTACATAGTGCACCACACATGTAGCACTGTACATAGTGTACCACACATGTAGCACTGTACATAGTGCACCACACATGTAGCACTGTACATAGTGTACCACACATGTAGCACTGTACATAGTGCACCACACATGTAGCACTGTACATAGTGTACCACACATGTAGCACTGTACATAGTGCACCACACATGTAGCACTGTACATAGTGCACCACACATGTAGCACTGTACATAGTGTACCACACATGTAGCACTGTACATAGTGCAACACACATGTAACACTGTACATAGTGCACCACACATGTAGCACTGTACATAGTGCACCACACATGTAGCACTGTACATAGTGTACCACACATGTAGCACTGTACACAGTGCACCACACATGTAGCACTGTACATAGTGTACCACACATGTAGCACTGTACATAGTGCACCCACCATGTAGCACTGTACATAGTGTACCACACATGTAGCACTGTACATAGTGTACCACACATGAAGCACTGTACATAGTGTACCACACATGTAGCACTGTACATAGTGTACCACACATGTAGCACTGTACATAGTGTACCACACATGTAGCACTGTACATAGTGTACCACACATGTAGCACTGTACATAGTGTACCACACATGTAGCACTGTACATAGTGTACCACACATGTAGCACTGTACATAGTGCACCCACCATGTAGCACTGTACATAGTGCACCAAACATGTAGCACTGTACATAGTGTGCCACACATGTAGCACTGTACATAGTGCACCCACCATGTAGCACTGTACATAGTGTACCACACATGTAGCACTGTACATAGTGCACCCACCATGTAGCACTGTACATAGTGCACCCACCATGTAGCACTCTACATAGTGCACCCACCATGTAGCACTGTACATAGTGCACCAAACATGTAGCACTGTACATAGTGCACCACACATGTAGCACTGTACATAGTGTACCATACATGTAGCACTGTACATAGTGCACCAAACATGTAGCACTGTACATAGTGTACCATACATGTAGCACTGTACATAGTGCACCATACATGTAGCACTGTACATAGTGCACCATACATGTAGCACTGTACATATTGCACCATACATGTAGCACTGTACATAGTGCACCATACATGTAGCACTGTACATAGTGCACCATACATCTAGCATTGTACATAGTGCACCACACATGTAGCACTGTACATAGTGTACCATACATGTAGCACTGTACATAGTGTACCATACATGTAGCACTGTACATAGTGCACCACACATGTAGCACTGTACATAGTGTACCATACATGTAGCACTGTACATAGTGTACCACACATGTAGCACTGTACATAGTGTACCATACATGTAGCACTGTACATAGTGTACCATACATGTAGCACTGTACATAGTGAACCACACATGTAGCACTGTACATAGTGTACCATACATGTAGCACTGTACATAGTGTACCACACATGTAGCACTGTACATAGTGTACCATACATGTAGCACTGTACATAGTGTACCACACATGTAGCACTGTACATAGTGTACCATACATGTAGCACTGTACATAGTGTACCATACATATAGCACTGTACATAGTGTACCATACATGTAGCACTGTACATAGTGTACCATACATGTAGCACTGTACATAGTGTACCATACATGTAGCACGGTACATAGTGTACCACACATGTAGCACTGTACATAGTGTACCATACATGTAGCACTGTACATAGTGTACCATACATGTAGCACTGTACATAGAGCACCATACATGTAGCACTGTACATAGTGCACCACACGTAGCACTGTACATAGTGCACCATACATGTAGCACTGTACATAGTGCACAACACATGTAGCACTGTACATAGTGCACCCACCATGTGGCACTGTACATAGTGCACCACACATGTAGCACTGTACGTAGTGCTCCACACATGTAGCACTGTACGTAGTGCACCACACATGTAGCACTGTACATAGTGCACCCACCATGTAGCACTGTACATAGTGCACCCACCATGTAGCACTGTACATAGTGCACCCACCATGTAGCACTGTACATAGTGCACCAAACATGTAGCACTGTACATAGTGCACCACACATGTAGCACTGTACATAGTGTACCATACATGTAGCACTGTACATAGTGCACCAAACATGTAGCACTGTACATAGTGTACCATACATGTAGCACTGTACATAGTGCACCATACATGTAGCACTGTACATAGTGCACCATACATGTAGCACTGTACATATTGCACCATACATGTAGCACTGTACATAGTGCACCATACATGTAGCACTGTACATAGTGCACCATACATCTAGCATTGTACATAGTCCACCACACATGTAGCACTGTACATAGTGTACCATACATGTAGCACTGTACATAGTGTACCATACATGTAGCACTGTACATAGTGCACCACACATGTAGCACTGTACATAGTGTACCATACATGTAGCACTGTACATAGTGTACCACACATGTAGCACTGTACATAGTGTACCATACATGTAGCACTGTACATAGTGTACCATACATGTAGCACTGTACATAGTGCACCACACATGTAGCACTGTACATAGTGTACCATACATGTAGCACTGTACATAGTGTACCACACATGTAGCACTGTACATAGTGTACCATACATGTAGCACTGTACATAGTGTACCACACATGTAGCACTGTACATAGTGTACCATACATGTAGCACTGTACATAGTGTACCATACATATAGCACTGTACATAGTGTACCATACATGTAGCACTGTACATAGTGTACCATACATGTAGCACTGTACATAGTGTACCATACATGTAGCACGGTACATAGTGTACCACACATGTAGCACTGTACATAGTGTACCATACATGTAGCACTGTACATAGAGCACCATACATGTAGCATTGTACATAGTGCACCACACATGTAGCACTGTACATAGTGCACCATACATGTAGCACTGTACATAGTGCACAACACATGTAGCACTGTACATAGTGCACCCACCATGTGGCACTGTACATAGTGCACCACACATGTAGCACTGTACGTAGTGCTCCACACATGTAGCACTGTACGTAGTGCACCACACATGTAGCACTGTACATAGTGCACCATACATGTAGCACTGTACATAGTGCACCACACATGTAGCACTGTACATAGTGCACCACACATGTAGCACTGTACATAGTGCACCATACATGTAGCACTGTACATAGTGCACCACACATGTAGCACTGTTCATAGTGTACCATACATGTAGCACTGTACATAGTGTACCATACATGTAGCACTGTACATAGTGCACCACACATGTAGCACTGCACATAGTGCACCACACATGTAGCACTGTACATAGTGCACCACACATGTAGCACTGTACATAGTGTACCACACATGTAGCACTGTACATAGTGCACCCACCATGCAGCACTGTACATAGTGCACCACACATGTAGCACTGTACATAGTGTGCCACACATGTAGCACTGTACATAGTGCACCACACATGTAGCACTGTACATAGTGTACCACACATGTAGCACTGTACATAGTGCACCACACATGTAGCACTGTACATAGTGCACCATACATGTAACACTGTACATAGTGCACCACACATGTAGCACTGTACATAGTGCACCCACCATGTAGCACTGTACATAGTGCACCACACATGTAGCACTGTACATAGTGCTCTACACATGTAGCACTGTACATAGTGCACCACACTTGTAGCACTGTACATAGTGCACCATACATGTAGCACTGTGCATAGTGCACCACACATGTAGCACTGTACATAGTGCATCACACATGTAGCACTGTACATAGTGCACCACACATGTAGCACTGTACATAGTGTACCATACATGTAGCACTGTACATAGTGTACCATACATGTAGCACTGTAGATAGTGCACCACACATGTAGCACTGTACATAGTGCACCCACCATGTAGCACTGTACATAGTGTACCACACATGTAGCACTGTGCATAGTGCACCCACCATGTAGCACTGTACATAGTGCACCACACATGTAGCACTGTACATAGTGCACCCACCATGTAGCACTGTGCATAGTGCACCACACATGTAGCACTGTACATAGTGCACCACAAATGTAGCACTGTGCATAGTGCACCACACATGTAGCACTGTACATAGTGTACCATACATGTAGCAGTGTACATAGTGCACCACACATGTAGCACTGTACATAGTGCACCACAAATGTAGCACTGTACATAGTGCACCACACATGTAGCACTGTACATAGTGCACCACACATGTAGCACTGTACATAGTGCACCACACATGTAGCACTGTACATAGTGTACCACACATGTAGCACTGTACATAGTGCACCACACATGTAGCACTGTACATAGTGTACCACACATGTAGCACTGTACATAGTGTACCACACATGTAGCACTGTACATAGTGCACCACACATGTAGCACTGTACATAGTGCACCCACCATGTAGCACTGTTCATAGTGCACCACACATGTAGCACTGTACATAGTGTACCACACTTGTAGCACTGTACATAGTGCACCACACATGTAGCACTGTACATAGTGCACCCACCATGTAGCACTGTACATAGTGTACCACACATGTAGCACTGTACATAGTGCACCACACATGTAGCACTGTACATAGTGTACCACACATGTAGCACTGTACATAGTGCACCACACATGTAGCACTGTACATAGTGTACCACACATGTAGCACTGTACATAGTGCACCACACATGTAGCACTGTACATAGTGTACCACACATGTAGCACTGTACATAGTGCACCCACCATGTAGCACTGTACATAGTGTACCACACATGTAGCACTGTACATAGTGTACCACACATGTAGCACTGTACATAGTGCACCACACATGTAGCACTGTACATACTGCACCACACATGTAGCACTGTACATAGTGCACCACACATGTAGCACTGTACATAGTGTACCACACATGTAGCACTGTACATAGTGCACCACACATGTAGCACTGTACATAGTGTACCACACATGTAGCACTGTACATAGTGCACCACACATGTAGCACTGTACATAGTGTACCACACATGTAGCACTGTACATAGTGCACCACACATGTAGCACTGTACATAGTGCACCACACATGTAGCACTGTACATAGTGTACCACACATGTAGCACTGTACATAGTGCAACACACATGTAACACTGTACATAGTGCACCACACATGTAGCACTGTACATAGTGCACCACACATGTAGCACTGTACATAGTGTACCACACATGTAGCACTGTACACAGTGCACCACACATGTAGCACTGTACATAGTGTACCACACATGTAGCACTGTACATAGTGCACCCACCATGTAGCACTGTACATAGTGTACCACACATGTAGCACTGTACATAGTGTACCACACATGTAGCACTGTACATAGTGTACCACACATGTAGCACTGTACATAGTGTACCACACATGTAGCACTGTACATAGTGTACCACACATGTAGCACTGTACATAGTGTACCACACATGTAGCACTGTACATAGTGTACCACACATGTAGCACTGTACATAGTGTACCACACATGTAGCACTGTACATAGTGCACCCACCATGTAGCACTGTACATAGTGCACCAAACATGTAGCACTGTACATAGTGTGCCACACATGTAGCACTGTACATAGTGCACCCACCATGTAGCGCTGTACATAGTGTACCACACATGTAGCACTGTACATAGTGCACCCACCATGTAGCACTGTACATAGTGCACCCACCATGTAGCACTGTACATAGTGCACCCACCATGTAGCACTGTACATAGTGCACCAAACATGTAGCACTGTACATAATGCACCACACATGTAGCACTGTACATAGTGTACCATACATGTAGCACTGTACATAGTGCACCAAACATGTAGCACTGTACATAGTGTACCATACATGTAGCACTGTACATAGTGCACCATACATGTAGCACTGTACATAGTGCACCATACATGTAGCACTGTACATATTGCACCATACATGTAGCACTGTACATAGTGCACCATACATGTAGCACTGTACATAGTGCACCATACATCTAGCATTGTACATAGTGCACCACACATGTAGCACTGTACATAGTGTACCATACATGTAGCACTGTACATAGTGTACCATACATGTAGCACTGTACATAGTGCACCACACATGTAGCACTGTACATAGTGTACCATACATGTAGCACTGTACATAGTGTACCACACATGTAGCACTGTACATAGTGTACCATACATGTAGCACTGTACATAGTGTACCATACATGTAGCACTGTACATAGTGCACCACACATGTAGCACTGTACATAGTGTACCATACATGTAGCACTGTACATAGTGTACCACACATGTAGCACTGTACATAGTGTACCATACATGTAGCACTGTACATAGTGTACCATACATGTAGCACTGTACATAGTGTACCATACATGTAGCACTGTACATAGTGCACCACACATGTAGCACTGTACATAGTGTACCATACATGTAGCACTGTACATAGTGCACCACACATGTAGCACTGTACATAGTGCACCACACATGTAGCACTGTACATAGTGCACCACACATGTAGCACTGTACATAGTGTACCATACGTGTAGCACTGTACATAGTGCACCCACTATGTAGCACTGTACATCGTGCACCCACCATGTAGCACTGTACATAGTGCACCCACCACGTAAATAGTCCCATGAATGTTACCCAATATTACACAAGTGCTGAATGTTTGAAGTCGATAGAATAAAGCGTTCTCGAGTTCTAACGATAACTTGTGAGAAAGACGACCACAATGTTGCTGACAGTGTTCTAGGAAATTTTATGTTTTTATTTTCTTTTATTGTACATTCTGTTGAAAATCTTCTATAATCCTGTTAAAAAATGTTTGATTTAAAAAAATTCCAATTTGATAAAATTGGCAAATAAAGACTAAATGGCACTTGTACAGCCCCAAAGTAATGCATTTAGGGTTTGAAGCTGACCAGTAGAGGCATTCTCTAGTTATTACACGGGAAACAATTTGTTTCATAAAATTGGCAAATTGAAATGTACCCAAGACAGATTGACAAGTTGTATTTTAATAAATCCACCGATGGTAAAAATTAGAAGGTTGTCATGAAAGGCAGTTACAGTAATTCCAAGATATTTAACTATTTCAGTAAAATGTCAAATTTGCAGCTACTGTGACTAAACTTGTGGGTTGTTGTCCTTCTTATAATATACATGGTCAGTAATATTTTGTAGTCAGTCAATAAAACTGGCAAATTGGGACTTTAGTCACCCTTTTAGGGCCCTTGTGTCCAGTTTTTAAAATTTGAAACCGATCAGATGAGTTATTTTTCAGTTATGGCACTTCTGGGAAGGGGATTGATTAATTTTGATAAGCATAGGTTACGTGAAGATGCCAAGTGTGTCAAGAGGAAGAGAAATGTGAAGCACTGTAAGTGATAATGTCAGATAAGGTAAACAATAACACAGTGATGTTATCACACCCTCAGGGAAAATTATTTGCTGGATAAGTATCACCTTTTAAACAAGAGATTGCTATACTTTTTTTCAGCCAGTTGTTCTCTCTTGATTGGATTATAGCTGTAATATAATAGCTCCCATTATGGCGGGTGTAATCGCAGATCTGGAGAATGTACATAGAACCTTCGCTGTCTATATAAATTCAGTCGAGCTCCTAAACTTTAAGGAATGCCTGACATCTCTTGACCTGTTCTCTATGGAACGTACGTGACTGGGAGGATTCATCCCAAATCTGAGCACTGAAACCACTCTCTGCGAGAGACCCGGTACGCGACGCAAAATACCCCCAGTGAACAACAGCTGTGCAGTAGCTACGCTAAGAGACAATTCATTAAGTGAAGGTACCTAGACTTGTGAACCCCCTCCCTTCATACATAAGGTGAATGACCAACACCTTTATTGATCAGGTCTGATCTAGGACGAGGCTGTTAAGACACTGACTCCCGGAAATGTCTTCAGCTAAACTCTGAGTTTGAAATTTGCAGTGACTGTGTGGAAAGTGCACTGACAGTGGAATGTGCAGAGTATATAATAACAGTGTGTGCAGTGTACAGTGACCGTGTACAGTGATAAGGAACAGTCTGTTGAAATTTAACAATTCCCTTTGATAAGACGGAGGTCTTGTGTAATTCCACTTATATGAAGGGAGGAGTTAGAAAAACCTTGAACCTTTTATTACTTACCGAGTTATCCATTAGTGAATTGATTACACCCTTGGTTTTCACTGGGGCTATTTTTCCCTCTTGCCTTCCGCTCTTGTCTGATGTTATTGTAGTGTGCAGAGTTAGTCCCTCCCAGTACTTTAAACCTGTAGATTATACTTACCTCTTGCCTACACGCCCTACCATATAATTTGAGGAGTTTTAGGTGTTCGCATCGCTATTGGGCCGTGCGGACGTGCTGCGCAGTGGCTCCTGATTGAGTTGGCATTTGCGCAGTGTTGACGTGTACTTGGTTCTGTGAAGACCTGTTTGCGCGCTCTCTAGAATTGAAGCAAGATGCCCTCCATCGAGCAACTTTACCAACAGCTTAAGGAAGAATTGAGGTTGGCGAATTTGGAAATTAGGCGATTGACCGAGGAAAACAAGAAAATTCGTAGTAGTCCTCCTGTTTTGAGTCCTCAGGTCAAGAAGGGAAACTGGTCAGTGGCTGGACAGCAGGGAAAGAAGTTGACGATCAAGAAGACGAATGGAAAGGTAGAAACGAGGAAGAAGAAAGAGACTGCCGTGGAAACTGTTGTGGAAACATCCAATACATTCTCAGTGCTACCCGACGAATGTGAGTTGACTACTGGGAACGACACGACGAAAGACATTAAGGAAGGTAAGAATATTGTTGTTGTTGGGGATAGCCAAGTTAGGTATATGGATAGGGCGTTCTGCTTGAAGGACAGGAGTAGGAGACAGAGAGTTTGCTTTCCTGGGGCTGGGATGGAGGATATTGTTAGCCGTCTGGATGACATCATGAGAGGTAATGGGAGCAATCCTATTATCTGTCTCAGTGCTGGAGGCAACGATGTTGGCAGACGTAGGAGTGAGGACCTGATTAGCAGGTATAGGTCAGCAATAGAAATAATTAGAAGTAAGGGTGGGAACCCTCTCATATGTGGTATTTTGCCAAGGAGGGGAGTTGGAAGTGAATGGTTGTCCAGGGCAATTGGTGTCAATTGCTGGCTGGACAAATACTGTAAGGAAAATGCGGTAACATTCATTGACAACTGGGACCTCTTCTATGGCAGAAATGACATGTATGCTAGGGATGGGGTTCACTTATCTAGGTGTGGGGTGGGAGCACTGGCAACTGCAGTGGAGGGAGCAGTTAGGACTTTAAACTAGAAATAGTTAGTGGTATGGGTTTTGGCAGGAAAACAGTGAAGTCCCAGTGTAGTAATATTACGAGTTCTAGGGAAACTAGTAATAATAAGAACGAGATAGATATTGAAAAGCCAGGGACCTTGGGTGATAAGGACAGTAATAGGTTTAGTAGAAAAATAGAAATGAGCAGGAAGGGTAAAGAGAAAGGAGAGTCTTTCAATGTTTATTATGCTAATTGCCGTAGTGCTAGGAATAAGATGGACGAGTTGAGATTAGTTGCTAGTGTAGGTAACATTGATGTATTTGCCTTAACTGAGACGTGGTTTAATTCAAAAAGTCGGGACATGCCTGCGGAATGTCATATTCAGGGTTTTAAATTGTTCCAAGAAGATAGAAGTATTGGGAGGGGGGGTGGGGTGGCATTGTATGTCCGAGATCGCTTGAACTGTTGCATAAAAACGGGTATTAAGTCTGAAGTAACACATACAGAGTCTGTTTGGATAGAATTTTCAGAGGGGCATGAAAAACTGATTTTAGGAGTGATATACCGTCCCCCTAACTTAGATAGGGACCAAGGGAAACTACTATGGGAGGAAATTGTTAAGGCCACAAGGCACGATAATGTAGTAATTCTAGGAGACTTTAACTTTAGTCATGTTGATTGGAATTTCTTGACTGGGAATTTAGAATCGTACGACTTCTTAGAAGTATTTCAGGATTGTTTTTTGAAGCAGTTTGTGACAGAACCTACAAGGGGAAATAACCTGCTTGACTTAGTTATGGCAAACAATGAATCCCTTGTTAATAATTTAGAAATTTCAGAGGAACTGGGTGCTAGCGACCACAAATCAATTACATTTAGCATTGAATGGAAGTACGATAGTAGCGATAACTCAGTAACAGTCCCAGATTTTCGCTTAGCAGATTACGATGGGCTTAGAGAACACTTATCATCTGTTGACTGGGGTAACGAAGAGAGCTATCAATATGACAGTTTTCTGAACACAATACATGCTGCTCAAAGAGCGTTTATCCCATATAAAGAAATTAGATCAAATAGAAATGACCCAAAATGGATGAATAATAGGCTGAAATATCTACTAGGGCATAAGAAAGGAATTTATAGGCGTATCAAAAGAGGTGAGGGTCATCTTATGAATCAGTATATTGACATTAAGAGGGACATTAAAAAGGGGATAAGAAAAGCTAAAAGGGACTATGAAATTAAAGTTGCTAGGGATTCTAAAACTAACCCAAAAAGTTTTTTCCAGGTCTATAGAACAAAAGTTAGAGATAAGATAGGTCCCCTTAAAAATAACTATGGGCACCTTACTGACAATGAGAATGAAATGTGCTTGATTTTAAATAATTATTTTCTCTCAGTTTTTACACAGGAAGACACTAACAATATTCCAGTAATTAATTTTTATAGTGGGCTAGAAGAAGATAAATTAAGTAACATCACAGTCACTAGTGAGATGGTTGTGAGGCAGATAGACAGACTGAAGCAAAATAAGTCGCCGGGTCCTGATGAGGTTTTTTCAAGGGTTCTTAAGGAATGCAAAATGGAACTCTGTGAACCATTAACTAATATTTTTAATTTATCTCTTCAAACAGGTGTAGTGTCTGATATGTGGAAGATGGCTAATGTAATTCCTATTTTTAAAACAGGGGACAAGTCGTTACCGTCAAATTACCGCCCAATAAGCCTGACCTCAATTGTAGGCAAATTACTAGAGTCAATTATAGCTGAGATTATAAGAAGCCATCTCGATAAGCATAGCTTGATTAATGATACTCAGCATGGATTCACAAGAGGCCGGTCTTGTCTAACTAATTTATTAACTTTCTTCAGTAAAGCTTTTGAGGCTGTTGACCACAATAAAGAATTTGATATTATTTATTTAGATTTTAGTAAGGCTTTTGATAGAGTTCCGCACCATAGACTGTTAAAGAAAGTGGCAGCTCATGGCATTGGGGGAAAAGTGCTCTCGTGGATCGAGTCATGGCTCACTGACAGGAAGCAGAGAGTGTCCATAAATGGGGTTAAATCCGAGTGGGGATCTGTAACAAGTGGCGTTCCACAGGGATCAGTCTTGGGCCCGTTGTTATTTATAATATATATCAATGATCTTGATGAGGGAATTACTAGTGATATGAGCAAATTCGCCGATGACACAAAGATAGGTAGGATAATTGATTCAAACGTAGATGTTAGGGAACTTCAGGAGGATTTAAACAAACTCTATTCTTGGTCAGAAAAGTGGCAGATGCAGTTCAATGTAGATAAGTGCAAGGTTCTGAAGCTTGGGAGTGTCCATAACCCTAGTACTTATAAATTAAATGATGTAGAACTTAGCCATACAGATTGCGAAAAGGACTTGGGGGTTATGGTGAGCAGCAACCTTAAACAAAGACAGCAATGCCTAAGCGTACGTAATAAGGCAAATAGATTACTGGGATTTATATCAAGAAGTGAAAGCAACAGAAGTCCAGAGGTCATACTGCAGCTTTATACATCATTAGTAAGGCCTCACCTTGATTATGCAGCTCAATTCTGGTCTCCATATTACAAAATGGACATAAATTCGTTAGAAAACATTCAGCGTAGGATGACTAAATTAATACATAGCATCAGAAATCTTCCTTATGAAGAAAGATTGAAGACTCTAAAGTTACATTCACTTGTTAGACGAAGAATGAGGGGAGACCTGATCGAAGTGTATAAGTGGAAGATAGGTATTAATAAAGGGGATATTAATAAGGTCTTGAGGATGTCTCTCCAAGAGAGAACCCGCAGTAATGGATTTAAATTAGATAAGTTTAGATTTAGAAAGGACATCGGAAAGTATTGGTTTGGAAATAGGGTAGTTGATGAGTGGAACAGTCTACCTAGTTGGGTTATTGAGGCTGGGACTTTGGGTAGTTTCAAATCTAGGTTGGATAAGTACATGAGTGGGATGGGTTGGATTTGAGTGGGACTTTCACATCAGAGCTTATTTCTTGGGTGGCATTGAAAATTGGGTAGGGCAAATGTTTTGTTAGTGGGATGAATTGTAAAGGACCTGCCTAGTATGGGCCAGCAGGCCTCCTGCAGTGTTCCTCCTTTCTTATGTTCTTATGTTGGAAGAGATGTGGCCGGTGAAAGTTCTCTGTACGTTCTTCAGGTCTGTAATTTGGCCAGTCTTGAGTGAGAGTACACGAGTCTTGAAAGTTATCACCAGTGATCTTGTTTCTTTATTTTCAAACTGTCATGTTATACAGTTGTTTTTATTTAATGAGTTATATTGTGATACTGTACACGTTGTAGGTGTGATCTTGTGTGGATGTTGTACACGTTGTAGGCGGGATCTTGTGTGGATGTTGTACACGTTGTAGGTGTGATCTTGTGTGGATGTTGTACACGTTGTAGGCGGGATCTTGTGTGGATGTTGTACACGTTGTAGGTGTGATCTTGTGTGGATGTTGTACACGTTGTAGGCGGGATCTTGTGTGGATGTTGTACACGTTGTAGGTGTGATCTTGTGTGGATGTTGTACACGTTGTAGGCGGGATCTTGTGTGGATGTTGTACACGTTGTAGGTGTGATCTTGTGTGGATGTTGTACACGTTGTAGGCGGGATCTTGTGTGGATGTTGTACACGTTGTAGGTGTGATCTTGTGTGGATGTTGTACATGTTGTAGGCGGGATCTTGTGTGGATGTTGTACACGTTGTAGGTGTGATCTTGTGTGGATGTTGTACACGTTGTAGGCGGGATCTTGTGTGGATGTTGTACACGTTGTAGGCGGGATCTTGTGTGGATGTTGTACACGTTGTAGGCGGGATCTTGTGTGGATGTTGTACACGTTGTAGGCGGGATCTTGTGTGGATGTTGTACACGTTGTAGGCGGGATCTTGTGTGGATGTTGTACACGTTGTAGGCGGGATCTTGTGTGGATGTTGTACACGTTGTAGGCGGGATCTTGTGTGGATGTTGTACACGTTGTAGGCGGGATCTTGTGTGGATGTTGTACATGTTGTAGGCGGGAGCTTGTGTGGAGTTGTACACGTTGTAGGCGGGATCTTGTGTGGATGTTGTACACGTTGTAGGCGGGATCTTGTGTGGATGTTGTACACGTTGTAGGCGGGATCTTGTGTGGATGTTGTACACGTTGTAGGCGGGATCTTGTGTGGATGTTGTACACGTTGTAGGCGGGATCTTGTGTGGATGTTGTACACGTTGTAGGCGGGATCTTGTGTGGATGTTGTACACGTTGTAGGCGGGATCTTGTGTGGATGTTGTACACGTTGTAGGCGGGATCTTGTGTGGATGTTGTACACGTTGTAGGCGGGATCTTGTGTGGATGTTGTACACGTTGTAGGCGGAATCTTGTGTGGATGTTGTACACGTTGTAGGCGGGATCTTGTGTGGATGTTGTACACGTTGTAGGCGGGATCTTGTGTGGATGTTGTACACGTTGTAGGCGGGATCTTGTGTGGATGTTGTACACGTTGTAGGCGGGATCTTGTGTGGATGTTGTACACGTTGTAGGCGGGATCTTGTGTGGATGTTGTACACGTTGTAGGCGGGATCTTGTGTGGATGTTGTACACGTTGTAGGCGGGATCTTGTGTGGATGTTGTACACGTTGTAGGCGGGATCTTGTGTGGATGTTGTACACGTCGTAGGCGGGATCTTGTGTGGATGTTGTACACGTTGTAGGCGGGATCTTGTGTGGATGTTGTACACGTTGTAGGCGGGATCTTGTGTGGATGTTCTACACGTCGTAGGCGGGATCTTGTGTGGATGTTGTACACGTTGTAGGCGGGATCTTGTGTGGATGTTGTACACGTCGTAGGCGGGATCTTGTGTGGATGTTGTACACGTTGTAGGCGGGATCTTGTGTGGATGTTGTATACGTCGTAGGCGGGATCTTGTGTGGATGTTGTACACGTCGTAGGCGGGATCTTGTGTGGATGTTGTACACGTTGTAGGCGGGATCTTGTGTGGATGTTGTACACGTCGTAGGCGGGATCTTGTGTGGATGTTGTACACGTCGTAGGCGGGATCTTGTGTGGATGTTGTACACGTTGTAGGCGGGATCTTGTGTGGATGTTGTACACGTCGTAGGCGGGATCTTGTGTGGATGTTGTACACGTTGTAGGCGGGATCTTGTGTGGATGTTGTACACGTCGTAGGCGGGATCTTGTGTGGATGTTGTACACGTCGTAGGCGGGATCTTGTGTGGATGTTGTACACGTTGTAGGCGGGATCTTGTGTGGATGTTGTACACGTTGTAGGCGGGATCTTGTGTGGATGTTGTACACGTTGTAGGCGGGATCTTGTGTGGATGTTGTACACGTTGTAGGCGGGATCTTGTGTGGATGTTGTACACGTTGTAGGCGGGATATTGTGTGGATGTTGTACACGTTGTAGGCGGGATCTTGTGTGGATGTTGTACACGTTGTAGGCGGGATCTTGTGTGGATGTTGTACACGTTGTAGGCGGGATCTTGTGTGGATGTTGTACACGTTGTAGGCGGGATCTTGTGTGGATGTTGTACACGTTGTAGGCGGGATCTTGTGTGGATGTTGTACACGTTGTAGGCGGGATCTTGTGTGGATGTTGTACACGTTGTAGGCGGGATCTTGTGTGGATGTTGTACACGTTGTAGGCGGGATCTTGTGTGGATGTTGTACACGTTGTAGGCGGGATCTTGTGTGGATGTTGTACACGTTGTAGGCGGGATCTTGTGTGGATGTTGTACACGTTGTAGGCGGGATCTTGTGTGGATGTTGTACACGTTGTAGGCGGGATCTTGTGTGGATGTTGTACACGTTGTAGGCGGGATCTTGTGTGGATGTTGTACACGTTGTAGGCGGGATCTTGTGTGGATGTTGTACACGTTGTAGGCGGGATCTTGTGTGGATGTTGTACACGTTGTAGGCGGGATCTTGTGTGGATGTTGTACACGTTGTAGGCGGGATCTTGTGTGGATGTTGTACACGTTGTAGGCGGGATCTTGTGTGGATGTTGTACACGTTGTAGGCGGGATCTTGTGTGGATGTTGTACACGTTGTAGGCGGGATCTTGTGTGGATGTTGTACACGTTATAGGCGGGATCTTGTGTGGATGTTGTACACGTTGTAGGCGGGATCTTGTGTGGATGTTGTACACGTTGTAGGCGGGATCTTGTGTGGATGTTGTACACGTTGTAGGCGGGATCTTGTGTGGATGTTGTACACGTTGTAGGCGGGATCTTGTGTGGATGTTGTACACGTTGTAGGCGGGATCTTGTGTGGATGTTGTACACGTTGTAGGCGGGATCTTGTGTGGATGTTGTACACGTTGTAGGCGGGATCTTGTGTGGATGTTGTACACGTTGTAGGCGGGTGTGGATCTTGTAGTGGATGTTGTACACGTTGTAGTTGCGTCGTAGGCGGGATCTTGTGTGGATGTTGTACACGTTGTAGGCGGGATCTTGTGTGGATGTTGTACACGTTGTAGGCGGGATCTTGTGTGGATGTTGTACACGTTGTAGGCGGGATCTTGTGTGGATGTTGTACACGTTGTAGGCGGGATCTTGTGTGGATGTTGTACACGTTGTAGGCGGGATCTTGTGTGGATGTTGTACACGTTGTAGGCGGGATCTTGTAGTGGATGTTGTACACGTTGTAGGCGGGATCTTGTGTGGATGTTGTACACGTTGTAGGCGGGATCTTGTGTGGATGTTGTACACGTTGTAGGCGGGATCTTGTGTGGATGTTGTACACGTTGTAGGCGGGATCTTGTGTGGATGTTGTACACGTTGTAGGCGGGATCTTGTGTGGATGTTGTACACGTTGTAGGCGGGATCTTGTGTGGATGTTGTACACGTTGTAGGCGGGATCTTGTGTGGATGTTGTACACGTTGTAGGCGGGATCTTGTGTGGATGTTGTACACGTTGTAGGCGGGATCTTGTGTGGATGTTGTACACGTTGTAGGCGGGATCTTGTGTGGATGTTGTACACGTTGTAGGCGGGATCTTGTGTGGATGTTGTACACGTTGTAGGCGGGTGTGGATCTTGTGTGGATGTTGTACACGTTGTAGGCGGGATCTTGTGTGGATGTTGTACACGTTGTAGGCGGGATCTTGTGTGGATGTTGTACACGTTGTAGGCGGGATCTTGTGTGGATGTTGTACACGTTGTAGGCGGGATCTTGTGTGGATGTTGTACACGTTGTAGGCGGGATCTTGTGTGGATGTTGTACACGTCGTAGGCGGGATCTTGTGTGGATGTTGTACACGTTGTAGGCGGGATCTTGTGTGGATGTTGTACACGTTGTAGGCGGGATCTTGTGTGGATGTTGTACACGTTGTAGGCGGGATCTTGTGTGGATGTTGTACACGTTGTAGGCGGGATCTTGTGTGGATGTTGTACACGTTGTAGGCGGGATCTTGTGTGGATGTTGTACACGTTGTAGGCGGGATCTTTGTGTGGATGTTGTACACGTTGTAGGCGGGATCTTGTGTGGATGTTGTACACGTTGTAGGCGGGATCTTGTGTGGATGTTTGTACACGTTGTAGGCGGGATCTTGTGTGGATGTTGTACACGGGATCTTGTGTGGATGTTGTACACGTTGTAGGCGGGATCTTGTGTGGATGTTGTACACGTTGTAGGCGGGATCTTGTGTGGATGTTGTACACGTTGTAGGCGGGATCTTGTGTGGATGTTGTACACGTTGTAGGCGGGATCTTGTGTGGATGTTGTACACGTTGTAGGCGGGATCTTGTGTGGATGTTGTACACGTTGTAGGCGGGATCTTGTGTGGATGTTGTACACGTTGTAGGCGGGATCTTGTGTGGATGTTGTACACGTTGTAGGCGGGATCTTGTGTGGATGTTGTACACGTTGTAGGCGGGATCTTGTGTGGATGTTGTACACGTTGTAGGCGGGATCTTGTGTGGATGTTGTACACGTTGTAGGCGGGATCTTGTGTGGATGTTGTACACGTTGTAGGCGGGATCTTGTGTGGATGTTGTACACGTTGTAGGCGGGATCTTGTGTGGATGTTGTACACGTTGTAGGCGGGATCTTGTGTGGATGTTGTACACGTTGTAGGCGGGATCTTGTGTGGATGTTGTACACGTTGTAGGCGGGATCTTGTGTGGATGTTGTACACGTTGTAGGCGGGATCTTGTGTGGATGTTGTACGTTGTAGGCGGGATCTTGTGTGGATGTTGTACACGTTGTAGGCGGGATCTTGTGTGGATGTTGTACACGTTGTAGGCGGGATCTTGTGTGGATGTTGTACACGTTGTAGGCGGGATCTTGTGTGGATGTTGTACACGTTGTAGGCGGGATCTTGTGTGGATGTTGTACACGTTGTAGGCGGGATCTTGTGTGGATGTTGTACACGTTGTAGGCGGGATCTTGTGTGGATGTTGTACACGTTGTAGGCGGGATCTTGTGTGGATGTTGTACACGTTGTAGGCGGGATCTTGTGTGGATGTTGTACACGTTGTAGGCGGGATCTTGTGTGGATGTTGTACACGTTGTAGGCGGGATCTTGTGTGGATGTTGTACACGTTGTAGGCGGGATCTTGTGTGGATGTTGTACACGTTGTAGGCGGGATCTTGTGTGGATGTTGTACACGTTGTAGGCGGGATCTTGTGTGGATGTTGTACACGTTGTAGGCGGGATCTTGTGTGGATGTTGTACACGTTGTAGGCGGGATCTTGTGTGGATGTTGTACACGTTGTAGGCGGGATCTTGTGTGGATGTTGTACACGTTGTAGGCGGGATCTTGTGTGGATGTTGTACACGTTGTAGGCGGGATCTTGTGTGGATGTTGTACACGTTGTAGGCGGGATCTTGTGTGGATGTTGTACACGTTGTAGGCGGGATCTTGTGTGGATGTTGTACACGTTGTAGGCGGGATCTTGTGTGGATGTTGTACACGTTGTAGGCGGGATCTTGTGTGGATGTTGTACACGTTGTAGGCGGGATCTTGTGTGGATGTTGTACACGTTGTAGGCGGGATCTTGTGTGGATGTTGTACACGTTGTAGGCGGGATCTTGTGTGGATGTTGTACACGTTGTAGTAGGCGTAGGCGGGATCTTGTGTGGATGTTGTACACGTTGTAGGCGGGATCTTGTGTGGATGTTGTACATGTTGTAGGCGGGATCTTGTGTGGATGTTGTACACGTTGTAGGCGGGATCTTGTGTGGATGTTGTACACGTTGTAGGCGGGATCTTGTGTGGATGTTGTACACGTTGTAGGCGGGATCTTGTGTGGATGTTGTACACGTTGTAGGCGGGATCTTGTGTGGATGTTGTACACGTTGTAGGCGGGATCTTGTGTGGATGTTGTACACGTTGTAGGCGGGATCTTGTGTGGATGTTGTACACGTTGTAGGCGGGATCTTGTGTGGATGTTGTACACGTTGTAGGCGGGATCTTGTGTGGATGTTGTACACGTTGTAGGCGGGATCTTGTGTGGATGTTGTACACGTTGTAGGCGGGATCTTGTGTGGATGTTGTACACGTTGTAGGCGGGATCTTGTGTGGATGTTGTACACGTTGTAGGCGGGATCTTGTGTGGATGTTGTACACGTTGTAGGCGGGATCTTGTGTGGATGTTGTACACGTTGTAGGCGGGATCTTGTGTGGATGTTGTACACGTTGTAGGCGGGATCTTGTGTGGATGTTGTACACGTTGTAGGCGGGATCTTGTGTGGATGTTGTACACGTTGTAGGCGGGATCTTGTGTGGATGTTGTAGTCGTTGTAGGCGGGTGTGGATCTTGTGTGTGTGGATGTTGTACACGTTGTAGGCGGGATCTTGTGTGGATGTTGTACACGTTGTAGGCGGGATCTTGTGTGGATGTTGTACACGTTGTAGGCGGGATCTTGTGTGGATGTTGTACACGTTGTAGGCGGGATCTTGTGTGGATGTTGTACACGTTGTAGGCGGGATCTTGTGTGGATGTTGTACACGTTGTAGGCGGGATCTTGTGTGGATGTTGTACACGTTGTAGGCGGGATCTTGTGTGGATGTTGTACACGTTGTAGGCGGGATCTTGTGTGGATGTTGTACACGTTGTAGGCGGGATCTTGTGTGGATGTTGTACACGTTGTAGGCGGGATCTTGTGTGGATGTTGTACACGTTGTAGGCGGGATCTTGTGTGGATGTTGTACACGTTGTAGGCGGGATCTTGTGTGGATGTTGTACACGTTGTAGGCGGGATCTTGTGTGGATGTTGTACACGTTGTAGGCGGGATCTTGTGTGGATGTTGTACACGTTGTAGGCGGGATCTTGTGTGGATGTTGTACACGTTGTAGGCGGGATCTTGTGTGGATGTTGTACACGTTGTAGGCGGGATCTTGTGTGGATGTTGTACACGTTGTAGGCGGGATCTTGTGTGGATGTTGTACACGTTGTAGGCGGGATCTTGTGTGGATGTTGTACACGTTGTAGGCGGGATCTTGTGTGGATGTTGTACACGTTGTAGGCGGGATCTTGTGTGGATGTTGTACACGTTGTAGGCGGGATCTTGTGTGGATGTTGTACACGTTGTAGGCGGGATCTTGTGTGGATGTTGTACACGTTGTAGGCGGGATCTTGTGTGGATGTTGTACACGTTGTAGGCGGGATCTTGTGTGGATGTTGTACACGTTGTAGGCGGGATCTTGTGTGGATGTTGTACACGTTGTAGGCGGGATCTTGTGTGGATGTTGTACACGTTGTAGGCGGGATCTTGTGTGGATGTTGTACACGTTGTAGGCGGGATCTTGTGTGGATGTTGTACACGTTGTAGGCGGGATCTTGTGTGGATGTTGTACACGTTGTAGGCGGGATCTTGTGTGGATGTTGTACACGTTGTAGGCGGGATCTTGTGTGGATGTTGTACACGTTGTAGGCGGGATCTTGTGTGGATGTTGTACACGTTGTAGGCGGGATCTTGTGTGGATGTTGTACACGTTGTAGGCGGGATCTTGTGTGGATGTTGTACACGTTGTAGGCGGGATCTTGTGTGGATGTTGTACACGTTGTAGGCGGGATCTTGTGTGGATGTTGTACACGTTGTAGGCGGGATCTTGTGTGGATGTTGTACACGTTGTAGGCGGGATCTTGTGTGGATGTTGTACACGTTGTAGGCGGGATCTTGTGTGGATGTTGTACACGTTGTAGGCGGGATCTTGTGTGGATGTTGTACACGTCGTAGGCGGGATCTTGTGTGGATGTTGTACACGTTGTAGGCGGGATCTTGTGTGGATGTTGTAGGCACGTTGTAGGCGGGATCTTGTGTGGATGTTGTACACGTTGTAGGCGGGATCTTGTGTGGATGTTGTACACGTTGTAGGCGGGATCTTGTGTGGATGTTGTACACGTTGTTGTAGGCGGGATCTTGTGTGGATGTTGTACACGTTGTAGGCGGGATCTTGTGTGGATGTTGTACACGTTGTAGGCGGGATCTTGTGTGGATGTTGTACACGTTGTAGGCGGGATCTTGTGTGGATGTTGTACACGTTGTAGGCGGGATCTTGTGTGGATGTTGTACATGTTGTAGGCGGGATCTTGTGTGGATGTTGTACACGTTGTAGGCGGGATCTTGTGTGGATGTTGTACACGTTGTAGGCGGGATTTTGTGTGGATGTTGTACACGTTGTTGTAGGCGGGATCTTGTGTGGATGTTGTCCACGTTGTTGGCGGGATCTTGTGTGGATGTTGTACACGTTGTAGGCGGGATCTTGTGTGGATGTTGTACACGTTGTAGGCGGGATCTTGTGTGGATGTTGTACACGTTGTAGGCGGGATCTTGTGTGGATGTTGTACACGTTGTAGGCGGGATCTTGTGTGGATGTTGTACACGTTGTAGGCGGGATCTTGTGTGGATGTTGTACATGTTGTAGGCGGGATCTTGTGTGGATGTTGTACACGTTGTAGGCGGGATCTTGTGTGGATGGTACATGTTGTAGGCGGGATCTTGTGTGGATGTTGTACACGTTGTAGGCGGGATCTTGTGTGGATGTTGTACACGTTGTAGGCGGGATCTTGTGTGGATGTTGTACACGTTGTAGGCGGGATCTTGTGTGGATGTTGTACACGTTGTAGGCGGGATCTTGTGTGGATGTTGTACACGTTGTAGGCGGGATCTTGTGTGGATGTTGTACACGTTGTAGGCGGGATCTTGTGTGGATGTTGTACACGTTGTAGGCGGGATCTTGTGTGGATGTTGTACACGTTGTAGGCGGGATCTTGTGTGGATGTTGTACACGTTGTAGGCGGGATCTTGTGTGGATGTTGTACACGTTGTAGGCGGGATCTTGTGTGGATGTTGTACACGTTGTAGGCGGGATCTTGTGTGGATGTTGTACACGTTGTAGGCGGGATCTTGTGTGGATGTTGTACACGTTGTAGGCGGGATCTTGTGTGGATGTTGTACACGTTGTAGGCGGGATCTTGTGTGGATGTTGTACACGTTGTAGGCGGGATCTTGTGTGGATGTTGTACACGTTGTAGGCGGGATCTTGTGTGGATGTTGTACACGTTGTAGGCGGGATCTTGTGTGGATGTTGTACACGTTGTAGGCGGGATCTTGTGTGGATGTTGTACACGTTGTAGGCGGGATCTTGTGTGGATGTTGTACACGTTGTAGGCGGGATCTTGTGTGGATGTTGTACACGTTGTAGGCGGGATCTTGTGTGGATGTTGTACACGTTGTAGGCGGGATCTTGTGTGGATGTTGTACACGTTGTAGGCGGGATCTTGTGTGGATGTTGTACACGTTGTAGGCGGGATCTTGTGTGGATGTTGTACACGTTGTAGGCGGGATCTTGTGTGGATGTTGTACACGTTGTAGGCGGGATCTTGTGTGGATGTTGTACACGTTGTAGGCGGGATCTTGTGTGGATGTTGTACATGTTGTAGGCGGGATCTTGTGTGGATGTTGTACACGTTGTAGGCGGGATCTTGTGTGGATGTTGTACACGTTGTAGGCGGGATCTTGTGTGGATGTTGTACACGTTGTAGGCGGGATCTTGTGTGGATGTTGTACACGTTGTCTTGTGTGGATGTTGTACACGTTGTAGATCTTGTGTGGATGTTGTACATGTTGTAGGCGGGATCTTGTGTGGATGTTGTACACGTTGTAGGCGGGATCTTGTGTGGATGTTGTACACGTTGTAGGCGGGATCTTGTGTGGATGTTGTACACGTTGTAGGCGGGATCTTGTGTGGATGTTGTACACGTTGTAGGCGGGATCTTGTGTGGATGTTGTACACGTTGTAGGCGGGATCTTGTGTGGATGTTGTACACGTTGTAGGCGGGATCTTGTGTGGATGTTGTACACGTTGTAGGCGGGATCTTGTGTGGATGTTGTACACGTTGTAGGCGGGATCTTGTGTGGATGTTGTACACGTTGTAGGCGGGATCTTGTGTGGATGTTGTACACGTTGTAGGCGGGATCTTGTGTGGATGTTGTACACGTTGTAGGCGGGATCTTGTGTGGATGTTGTACACGTTGTAGGCGGGATCTTGTGTGGATGTTGTACACGTTGTAGGCGGGATCTTGTGTGGATGTTGTACACGTTGTAGGCGGGATCTTGTGTGGATGTTGTACACGTTGTAGGCGGGATCTTGTGTGGATGTTGTACACGTTGTAGGCGGGATCTTGTGTGGATGTTGTACACGTTGTAGGCGGGATCTTGTGTGGATGTTGTACACGTTGTAGGCGGGATCTTGTGTGGATGTTGTACACGTTGTAGGCGGGATCTTGTGTGGATGTTGTACACGTTGTAGGCGGGATCTTGTGTGGATGTTGTACACGTTGTAGGCGGGATCTTGTGTGGATGTTGTACACGTTGTAGGCGGGATCTTGTGTGGATGTTGTACATGTTGTAGGCGGGATCTTGTGTGGATGTTGTACACGTTGTAGGCGGGATCTTGTGTGGATGTTGTACACGTTGTAGGCGGGATCTTGTGTGGATGTTGTACATGTTGTAGGCGGGATCTTGTGTGGATGTTGTACACGTTGTAGGCGGGATCTTGTGTGGATGTTGTACACGTTGTAGGCGGGATCTTGTGTGGATGTTGTACACGTTGTAGGCGGGATCTTGTGTGGATGTTGTACACGTTGTAGGCGGGATCTTGTGTGGATGTTGTACACGTTGTAGGCGGGTTGTATTGTAGGCGGGATTTGTGTGGATGTTGTACACGTTGTAGGCGGGATCTTGTGTGGATGTTGTACACGTTGTAGGCGGGATCTTGTGTGGATGTTGTACACGTTGTAGGTACGGGATCTTGTGTGGATGTTGTACATGTTGTAGGCGGGATCTTGTGTGGATGTTGTACACGTTGTAGGCGGGATCTTGTGTGGATGTTGTACACGTTGTAGGCGGGATCTTGTGTGGATGTTGTACACGTTGTAGGCGGGATCTTGTGTGGATGTTGTACATGTTGTAGGCGGGATCTTGTGTGGATGTTGTACACGTTGTAGGCGGGATCTTGTGTGGATGTTGTACACGTTGTAGGCGGGATCTTGTGTGGATGTTGTACATGTTGTAGGCGGGATCTTGTGTGGATGTTGTACACGTTGTAGGCGGGATCTTGTGTGGATGTTGTACACGTTGTAGGCGGGATCTTGTGTGGATGTTGTACACGTTGTAGGCGGGATCTTGTGTGGATGTTGTACACGTTGTAGGCGGGATCTTGTGTGGATGTTGTACACGTTGTAGGCGGGATCTTGTGTGGATGTTGTACACGTTGTAGGCGGGATCTTGTGTGGATGTTGTACATGTTGTAGGCGGGATCTTGTGTGGATGTTGTACACGTTGTAGGCGGGATCTTGTGTGGATGTTGTACACGTTGTAGGCGGGATCTTGTGTGGATGTTGTACACGTTGTAGGCGGGATCTTGTGTGGATGTTGTACACGTCGTAGGCGGGATCTTGTGTGGATGTTGTACACGTTGTAGGCGGGATCTTGTGTGGATGTTGTACATGTTGTAGGCGGGATCTTGTGTGGATGTTGTACACGTTGTAGGCGGGATCTTGTGTGGATGTTGTACACGTTGTAGGCGGGATCTTGTGTGGATGTTGTACACGTTGTAGGCGGGATCTTGTGTGGATGTTGTACACGTTGTAGGCGGGATCTTGTGTGGATGTTGTACACGTTGTAGGCGGGATCTTGTGTGGATGTTGTACACGTTGTAGGCGGGATCTTGTGTGGATGTTGTACACGTTGTAGGCGGGATCTTGTGTGGATGTTGTACACGTTGTAGGCGGGATCTTGTGTGGATGTTGTACACGTTGTAGGCGGGATCTTGTGTGGATGTTGTACACGTTGTAGGCGGGATCTTGTGTGGATGTTGTACACGTTGTAGGCGGGATCTTGTGTGGATGTTGTACATGTTGTAGGCGGGATCTTGTGTGGATGTTGTACACGTTGTAGGCGGGATCTTGTGTGGATGTTGTACACGTTGTAGGCGGGATCTTGTGTGGATGTTGTACACGTTGTAGGCGGGATCTTGTGTGGATGTTGTACACGTTGTAGGCGGGATCTTGTGTGGATGTTGTACACGTTGTAGGCGGGATCTTGTGTGGATGTTGTACACGTTGTAGGCGGGATCTTGTGTGGATGTTGTACATGTTGTAGGCGGGATCTTGTGTGGATGTTGTACACGTTGTAGGCGGGATCTTGTGTGGATGTTGTACACGTTGTAGGCGGGATCTTGTGTGGATGTTGTAAACGTTGTAGGCGGGATCTTGTGTGGATGTTGTACACGTCGTAGGCGGGATCTTGTGTGGATGTTGTACACGTTGTGGGCGGGATCTTGTGTGGATGTTGTACATGTTGTAGGCGGGATCTTGTGTGGATGTTGTACACGTTGTAGGCGGGATCTTGTGTGGATGTTGTACACGTTGTAGGCGGGATCTTGTGTGGATGTTGTACACGTTGTAGGCGGGATCTTGTGTGGATGTTGTACACGTTGTAGGCGGGATCTTGTGTGGATGTTGTACATGTTGTCGGCGGGATCTTGTGTGGATGTTGTACACGTTGTAGGCGGGATCTTGTGTGGATGTTGTACACGTTGTAGGCGGGATCTTGTGTGGATGTTGTACATGTTGTAGGCGGGATCTTGTGTGGATGTTGTACACGTTGTAGGCGGGATCTTGTGTGGATGTTGTACACGTTGTAGGCGGGATCTTGTGTGGATGTTGTACACGTTGTAGGCGGGATCTTGTGTGGATGTTGTACACGTTGTAGGCGGGATCTTGTGTGGATGTTGTACACGTTGTAGGCGGGATCTTGTGTGGATGTTGTACACGTTGTAGGCGGGATCTTGTGTGGATGTTGTACATGTTGTAGGCGGGATCTTGTGTGGATGTTGTACACGTTGTAGGCGGGATCTTGTGTGGATGTTGTACACGTTGTAGGCGGGATCTTGTGTGGATGTTGTACACGTTGTAGGCGGGATCTTGTGTGGATGTTGTACACGTCGTAGGCGGGATCTTGTGTGGATGTTGTACACGTTGTAGGCGGGATCTTGTGTGGATGTTGTACATGTTGTAGGCAGGATCTTGTGTGGATGTTGTACACGTTGTAGGCGGGATCTTGTGTGGATGTTGTACACGTTGTAGGCGGGATCTTGTGTGGATGTTGTACACGTTGTAGGCGGGATCTTGTGTGGATGTTGTACACGTTGTAGGCGGGATCTTGTGTGGATGTTGTACACGTTGTAGGCGGGATCTTGTGTGGATGTTGTACACGTTGTAGGCGGGATCTTGTGTGGATGTTGTACACGTTGTAGGCGGGATCTTGTGTGGATGTTGTACACGTTGTAGGCGGGATCTTGTGTGGATGTTGTACACGTTGTAGGCGGGATCTTGTGTGGATGTTGTACACGTTGTAGGCGGGATCTTGTGTGGATGTTGTACACGTTGTAGGCGGGATCTTGTGTGGATGTTGTACACGTTGTAGGCGGGATCTTGTGTGGATGTTGTACACGTTGTAGGCGGGATCTTGTGTGGATGTTGTACACGTTATAGGCGGGATCTTGTGTGGATGTTGTACACGTTGTAGGCGGGATCTTGTGTAGATGTTGTACACGTTGTAGGCGGGATCTTGTGTGGATGTTGTACACGTTGTAGGCGGGATCTTGTGTGGATGTTGTACACGTTGTAGGCGGGATCTTGTGTGGATGTTGTACACGTCGTAGGCGGGATCTTGTGTGGATGTTGTACACGTTGTAGGCGGGATCTTGTGTGGATGTTGTACATGTTGTAGGCGGGATCTTGTGTGGATGTTGTACACGTTGTAGGCGGGATCTTGTGTGGATGTTGTACACGTTGTAGGCGGGATCTTGTGTGGATGTTGTACACGTTGTAGGCGGGATCTTGTGTGGATGTTGTACACGTTGTAGGCGGGATCTTGTGTGGATGTTGTACACGTTGTAGGCGGGATCTTGTGTGGATGTTGTACACGTTGTAGGCGGGATCTTGTGTGGATGTTGTACACGTTGTAGGCGGGATCTTGTGTGGATGTTGTACACGTTGTAGGCGGGATCTTGTGTGGATGTTGTACACGTTGTAGGCGGGATCTTGTGTGGATGTTGTACACGTTGTAGGCGGGATCTTGTGTGGATGTTGTACACGTTGTAGGCGGGATCTTGTGTGGATGTTGTACACGTTGTAGGCGGGATCTTGTGTGGATGTTGTACACGTTGTAGGCGGGATCTTGTGTGGATGTTGTACACGTTGTAGGCGGGATCTTGTGTGGATGTTGTACACGTTGTAGGCGGGATCTTGTGTGGATGTTGTACACGTTGTAGGCGGGATCTTGTGTGGATGTTGTACACGTTGTAGGCGGGATCTTGTGTGGATGTTGTGTCATAGTTGCAACATTCCGCTTATACTAAATTCGTTATGTGACCAGTGTTGTGTGTACACATGTGACCAGTGTTGTACATACACATGTACCAGTATTGTGTGTACACATGTGACCAGTGTTGTACGTGTACCAGTGTTGTGTGTACACATGTGACCAATGTTGTACGTACACATGTACCAGTGTTGTGTGTACACATGTGACCAGTGTTGCACGTGTGACCAGTGTTGTACATACACATGTACCAGTATTGTGTGTACACATATCACCAGTGTTGTACGCATGCATGTACCATAGTTGTGTGTACACATGTGACCAATGTTGTACGTACACATGTTACCAATGTTGTACGTACACATGTGACCAGTGTTGCACGTACACATGTGACCAGTGTTGCACGTACACATGTGACCAGTGTTGTACATACACATGTACCAGTATTGCGCGTACACATGTGACCAATGTTGTACGTACACATGTACCAGTATTTTGTGTACACATGTGAAAAATGTTGCACGTACACATGTGACCAGTGTTGTACATACACATGTACCAGTATTGTGTGTACACATGTGACCAGTGTTGTACGCATACATGTACCAAAGTTGTGTGTACACATGTCACCAATCTTGTACGTACACATGTACCAGTATTTTGTGTACACATGTGAAAAGTGTTGCACGTACACATGTGACCAGTGTTGTACATACACATGTACCAGTATTGTGTGTACACATGTGACCAGTGTTGTACGCATACATGTACCGTAGTTGTGTGTACACATCTGACCAATCTTGTACGTACACATGAACCAGTATTGTGTGTACACATGTGACCAGTGTTGTAGCCATACATCCCTCGCCCACACATCCATCAATTTAAAAAAAAAAATCCATCCGTCATCCCTCCCTCTCCACGAATCCCTCCCTACACTCCTTCACCTCTTCCCTCCTTCCTTCTCTCCCATCCTTCCACACGTCCTTCCCTCCCTACACCCCAGTACTACTTTACCATTCCCTTTCTTCCCTCCCTCCCACAACTCCCTTACTCCCACACCTCCCTCCCACACATCCATCCCTCCCTCCCTCCGACGCCTCCTTCCCACACCTCCCTCCCTACTTCCATACTCCCTCTCCCTCCACATAAACACTTGAGTGCTACCGTCACTCACAGAGTGGCAACAGACGCAGATTGTAATGTAAATACTCTTGAGAGTAGATTAGTGAGTAACTCTCGAATTGCTGCAGGAACTCTTAACACAAGAACCCTGCAGACAGAACAACGGCAGAACCTTGCAGCCGGGACAACAGTGGAACAAGAACCTTGCAACCAGAACAACAGATGACCCTTATAGCCAGAACAACAGCAGAACAAGAACCTTGGAACCAGAAAAGCAGCAGAACCTTACAGTCATATCAAGAACTTTGCAACAGGAGACTTGCAGCCGGAATAATAGCAAAACCTTGCAACCAGAACAAGAACCTTGCAGCCACAACAAGAACCTTGCAGCCAGAAAAGCAATAGACCAAGAACCTTGCACCCAGACCAATAGCAGAGCAAGAACCTTACAGCCAGAACAACAGCAGAACAAGAACCTCTCAACCAGAGCAGAACAAGGACTTCGCAACCATAACAGAGCAAGAACCTTATAGGCAGAACGCAACAAGAACCACGCAGCCAGAATAAAACGAGAACCTTGTAGACAAAACGCAACAAGAACTTCGCAACCCGAACAGAACAAGAACCTTGCAGCCACAACAAGAACCTTGCAGCCAGAACAGAACAAAAACTTGGCAGTCAAAACAGAACAAGAACTTTGCAGGCAGAACAGAACAATAACCTTGCAGGGAGAACAGAACAAGAACCTTGCAGTCAGAACAGAACAAGAACCTTGCAGTCAGAACAGAACAATAACCTTGCAGGGAGAACAGAACAAGAACCTTGCAGGCAGAACAGAACAATAACCTTGCAGGGAGAACAGAACAAGAACCTTGCAGTCAGAACAGAACAAGAACCTTGCAGTCAGAACAGAACAATAACCTTGCAGGGAGAACAGAACAAGAACCTTGCAGGGAGAACAGAACAAGAACCTTGCAGTCAGAACAGAACAAGAACCTTGCAGTCAGAACAGAACAAGAACCTTGCAGGCAGAACAGAACAAGAACCTTGCAGGCAGAACAGAACAAGAACCTTGCAGGCAGAACAGAACAAGAACCTTGCAGGCAGAACAGAACAAGAACCTTGCAGTCAGAACAGAACAAGAACCTTGCAGTCAGAACAGAACAAGAACCTTGAACAAGAACCTTGCAGGCAGAACAGAACAAGAACCTTGCAGGCAGAACAGAACAAGAACCTTGCAGGCAGAACAGAACAAGAACCTTGCAGGCAGAACAGAACAAGAACCTTGCAGGCAGAACAGAACAAGAACCTTGCAGGGAGAACAGAACAAGAACCTTGCAGGCAGAACAGAACAAGAACCTTGCAGGGAGAACAGAACAAGAACCTTGCAGGGAGAACAGAACAAGAACCTTGTAGGGAGAACAGAACAAGAACCTTGCAGGCAGAACAGAACAAGAACCTTGCAGGGAGAACAGAAGAAACTTGCAGGCAGAACAGAACAAGAACCTTGCAGGGAGAACAGAACAAGAACCTTGCAGGCAGAACAGAAGAACCTTGCAGGCAGAACAGAACAAGAACCTTGCAGACAGAACAGAAGAACCTTGCAGGCAGAACAGAACAAGAACCTTGCAGGCAGAACAGAACAAGAACCTTGCAGGCAGAACAGAAGAACCTTGCAGGCAGAACAGAACAAGAACCTTGCAGGCAGAACAGAACAAGAACCTTGCAGGCAGAACAGAAGAACCTTGCAGGCAGAACAGAACAAGAACCTTGCAGGCAGAACAGAACACAGGCAGCTGCAACAACAAGAACTCTTCACGGAACAGTAGCACTGACGCGACCGTTACCAGCAGCCTGTGTCTCACCTGCCTGCTGCTTCACCTGCTTACTGTCTCAACTGCCTGCTGCTTCACCTGCTTACTGTCTCAACTGCTTACTGTCACACCTGCCTGCTGTTTCACCTGCTAACTGTCTCACCTGCCTGCTGCTTCACCTGCTTACTGTCACACCTGCCTGCAGTTTCACCTGCTTGCTGCTTCACCTGCTTACTGTCTCACTTGCTTGCTGCTTCACCTGCTTACTGTCTCACCTGCCTGCTGCTTCACCTGCTTGCTGCTTCACCTGCTTACTGTCTCACCTGCTTGCTGCTTCACCTGCTTACTGTCTCACCTGCCTGCTGCTTCACCTGCTTGTTGCTTCACCTGCTTACTGTCTCACCTGCTTGCTGCTTCACCTGCTTACTGTCACACCTGCCTGCAGTTTCACCTGCTTGTTGCTTCACCTGCTTACTGTCACACCTGCCTGCTGTTTCACCTGCTTACTGTCTCACCTGCCTGCTGCTTCACCTGCTTACTGTCTCACCTGCTTGCTGCTTCACCTGTTTACTGTCTCACCTGCCTGCTGCTTCACCTGCTTACTGTCTCACCTGCCTGCTGCTTCACCTGCTTACTGTCTCACCTGCCTGCTGCTTCACCTGCTTACTGTCTCACCTGCTTGCTGCTTCACCTGTTTACTGTCTCACCTGCCTGCTGCTTCACCTGCTTACTGTCTCACCTGCTTGCTGCTTCACCTGTTTACTGTCTCACCTGCCTGCTGCTTCACCTGCTTACTGTCTCACCTGCCTGCTGCTTCACCTGCTTACTGTCTCACCTGCTTGTTGCTTCACCTGCTTACTGTCTCACCTGCCTGCTGCTTCACCTGCTTACTGTCTCACCTGCTTGCTGCTTCACCTGCTTACTGTCTCACCTGCCTGCTGCTTCACCTGCTTACTGTCTCACCTGCCTGCTGCTTCACCTGCTTACTGTCTCACCTGCCTGCTGCTTCACCTGCTTACTGTCTCACCTGCCTGCTGCTTCACCTGCTTACTGTCTCACCTGCCTGCTGCTTCACCTGCTTACTGTCTCACCTGCTTGCTGCTTCACCTGTTTACTGTCTCACCTGCTTGCTGCTTCACCTGCTTACTGTCTCACCTGCCTGCTGCTTCACCTGCTTACTGTCTCACCTGCCTGCTGCTTCACCTGCTTACTGTCTCACCTGCCTGCTGCTTCACCTGCTTACTGTCTCACCTGCCTGCTGCTTCACCTGCTTACTGTCTCACCTGCCTGCTGCTTCACCTGCTTACTGTCTCACCTGCTTGCTGCTTCACCTGTTTACTGTCTCACCTGCTTGCTGCTTCACCTGCTTACTGTCTCACCTGTTTGTTGCGTGTGGTTGTATGTTGAGTGTGTATCTAGCATGCTGTGTCACCCCTCCAAGCTAAAGTATCACCGCTTCCTTCATTAACCCCCCTATTACCCTTCTATCACCGCTTCCTTCATTAACCCCCCTATTACCCTTCTATCACCGCTTCCTTCATTAACCCCCCTATTACCCTTCTATCACCGCTTCCTTCATTAACCCCCCTATTACCCTTCTATCACCGCTTCCTTCATTAACCCCCCTATTACCCTTCTATCACCGCTTCCTTCATTAACCCCCCTATTACCCTTCTATCACCGCTTCCTTCATTAACCCCCCTATTACCCTTCTATCACCGCTTCCTTCATTAACCCCCCTATTACCCTTCTATCACCGCTTCCTTTATTAACCTCCCTATTACCCTTCTATCACCGCTTCCTTCATTAACCCCCCTGTTACCCTTCTATCACCGCTTCCTTCATTAACCGCCCTGTTACCCTTCTATCACCGCTTCCTTCATTAACACCCCTGTTACCCTTCTATTACCGCTTCCTTCATTAACCCCTCTATTACCGCTTCCTTCATTAACCCCCGTTACCCTTCTGTCACCGCTTCCTTCATTAATCCCCCCTGTTACCCTTCTATCACCGCTTCCTTCATTAACCCCCCTGTTACCCTTCTCTCACCGCTTCCTTCATTAACCCCTCTGTTAGCGTTCTATCACCGCTTCCTTCATTAACCCCCCCTGTTACCCTTCTATCACCGCTTCCTTCATTAACCCCCCTGTTAGCGTTCTATCACCGCTTCCTTCATTAACCCCCCTGTTACCCTTCTATCACCGCTTCCTTCATTAACCCCCCTGTTACCCTTCTGTCACCGCTTCCTTCATTAACCCCCCTGTTACCCTTCTATCACCGCTTCCTTCATTAACCCCCTGTTACCCTTCTGTCACCGCTTCCTTCATAAACCCCCTGTTACCCTTCTATCACCGCTTCCTTCATTAACCCCCCTGTTAGCGTTCTATCACCGCTTCCTTCATTAACCCCCCTGTTACCCTTCTGTCACCGCTTCCTTGATTTACCCCCCTGTTACCCTTCTATCACCGCTTCCTTCATTAAACCCCTTCATTAACCCAGACCTGTTAGCGTTCTATCACCGCTTCCTTCATTATTCTTCTACCAACCTTTCTCGTAACTACTATTATCTGCTAAGTCTCGCACCGTCTTGGGATCAATGTTTCTTTGGTTTTCCGTGTGGGAAACAGCTGCTCTTTTGTGCACGCGCCAGCACGTCAGCACCAGCGCGTCAGCACCAGCGCGTCAGCACCAGCACGTCAGCACCAGCACGTCAGCACCAGCACGTCAGCACCAGCACGTCAGCACCAGCACGTCAGCACCAGCACGTCAGCACCAGCACGTCAGCACCAGCATCTCAGTGGTGATTGAATATCAAGAGTGTTGTCAGAGTCGATATAAACGACTCTGCCAACAAGAATATGTTCTTGAAGAGTTTTAATGATGCAGGCAGCACATTAAGGCATTGATGACACGAAACACACTCTCAGTATCTCGAAGAGTCCAAGTCTGTGTTTACATACACAGTGTTGTGTTGTATTTCTTGAAGCGGTGAACGCGTGTGGATCCTTCAGTGTAGTGAGTGGTGGAAGCTTAGTTCTCTGTTGGTAATTTGGCTAGAGAGACTCTGTGAATCCAACACGATGGTATAAACTATGTTAAGAAGTCCATCATATTATGCAGCCCCGGATTGGATCGTCAGCTTGGAACCCCAGCTTGGAGCGCCACCTTGGAGCACCAACTTGGAGCCCCAGCTTGGAGCCCCAGCTGTTTATCACCATTTTTTTCGGACGATACCGAAATACGTATGAAAGTTGCCTCGGTAAATGACAAAAAACTACTGAGAGATGTTAAGAAAGTCTTGCAAATTATTGGAGTAAGACAATAACATAAGCCTCAGTGATCAATTTCATCCGGTAGATGTGAGAAGAATGAAGACGTCAGCACGAGAGCAGTATAAACATCACAGATACACCACATCATAGAATGTAAACAAATCAAGTAAAACACTTAGGAATAATTACGTCACATAATGTCGTTTATAGAACACACTAAGTAGATGCAACAGAGGTCAAGACAATGACAAGGTGGATTAGGCAGGAAAATTGTATTGCTTATATATTGGCTGAAGTAAATAGAGATACCTCCTTATACATATATGGAAGACATGTGAGAGCCTCGTCCATTATTTGCTCACTACTATAATAACTCTGAAGCGAAAGATAGTGGTAAAAGTCATGGTGAACCAGATGAAAACAAAGAGAATAATACGTTAAAATAGTGAAGATTGTGTCAGTATCCGTGATACAACACTCCACCATACTACCATCACACAACACTCTACCATACTACCATCACACAACACTCCACCATACTACCATCACACAACACTCTACCATACTACCATCACACAACACTCTACCATACTACCATCATACAACACTCTACCATACTACCATCACACAACACTCCACCATACTACCATCACACAACACTCTACCATACTACCATCACACAACACTCCACCATACTACCATCATACAACACTCCACCATACTACCATCACACAACACTCCACCATACTACCATCACACAACACTCTACCATACTACCATCACACAACACTCTACCATACTACCATCATACAACACTCTACCATACTACCATCACACAACACTCCACCATACTACCATCACACAACACTCTACCATACTACCATCACACAACACTCCACCATACTACCATCATACAACACTCCACCATACTACCATCACACAACACTCCACCATACTACCATCATACAACACTCTACCATACTACCATCATACAACACTCTACCATACTACCATCACACAACACTCCACCATACTACCATCACACAACACTCTACCATACTACCATCACACAACACTCCACCATACTACCATCATACAACACTCCACCATACTACCATCACACAACACTCCACCATACTACCATCATACAACACTCTACCATACTACCATCACACAACACTCTACCATACTACCATCACACAACACTCTACCATACTACCATCACACAACACTCCACCATACTACCATCACACAACACTCTACCATACTACCATCACACAACACTCTACCATACTACCATCATACAACACTCTACCATACTACCATCACACAACACTCTACCATACTACCATCACACAACACTCCACCATACTACCATCACACAACACTCTACCATACTACCATCACACAACACTCCACCATACTACCATCACACAACACTCTACCATACTACCATCACACAACACTCTACCATACTACCATCACACAACACTCCACCATACTACCATCACACAACACTCCACCATACTACCATCACACAACACTCTACCATACTACCATCACACAACACTCTACCATACTACCATCACACAACACTCTACCATACTACCATCACACAACACTCCACCATACTACCATCATACAACACTCTACCATACTACCATCACACAACACTCTACCATACTACCATCACACAACACTCCACCATACTACCATCACACAACACTCTACCATACTACCATCACACAACACTCTACCATACTACCATCATACAACACTCTACCATACTACCATCACACAACACTCCACCATACTACCATCACACAACACTCTACCATACTACCATCACACAACACTCTACCATACTACCATCATACAACACTCTACCATACTACCATCACACAACACTCCACCATACTACCATCACACAACACTCTACCATACTACCATCACACAACACTCTACCATACTACCATCATACAACACTCTACCATACTACCATCACACAACACTCCACCATACTACCATCATACAACACTCTACCATACTACCATCACACAACACTCTACCATACTACCATCATACAACACTCTACCATACTACCATCACACAACACTCCACCATACTACCATCACACAACACTCTACCATACTACCATCACACAACACTCTACCATACTACCATCACACAACACTCCACCATACTACCATCATACAACACTCTACCATACTACCATCACACAACACTCTACCATACTACCATCACACAACACTCCACCATACTACCATCACACAACACTCTACCATACTACCATCACACAACACTCTACCATACTACCATCATACAACACTCTACCATACTACCATCACACAACACTCCACCATACTACCATCACACAACACTCTACCATACTACCATCACACAACACTCTACCATACTACCATCATACAACACTCTACCATACTACCATCACACAACACTACCATACTACAATCACACAACACTCTACCATACTACCATCACACAACACTCCACCATACTACCATCACACAACACTCTACCATACTACCATCACACAACACTCTACCATACTACCATCATACAACACTCTACCATACTACCATCACACAACACTCCACCATACTACCATCACACAACACTCTACCATACTACCATCACACAACACTCTACCATACTACCATCACACAACACTCCACCATACTACCATCATACAACACTCTACCATACTACCATCACACAACACTCTACCATACTACCATCACACAACACTCCACCATACTACCATCACACAACACTCTACCATACTACCATCACACAACACTACCATACTACCATCATACAACACTCCACCATACTACCATCACACAACACTCCACCATACTACCATCACACAACACTCTACCATACTACCATCACACAACACTCTACCATACTACCATCATACAACACTCTACCATACTACCATCACACAACACTCCACCATACTACCATCACACAACACTCTACCATACTACCATCACACAACACTCTACCATACTACCATCATACAACACTCTACCATACTACCATCACACAACACTCCACCATACTACCATCACACAACACTCTACCATACTACCATCACACAACACTCTACCATACTACCATCACACAACACTCTACCATACTACCATCACACAACATTCTACCATACTACCATCACACAACACTCTACCATACTACCATCACACAACATTCTACCATACTACCATCACACAACACTCTACCATACTACCATCACACAACACACTGCCATGCTACCATCACACAACACACTGCCATGCTACCATCACACACACTGCCATGCTACGATCACTCAACGCTCTACCATACTACCATCACACAACACTCCACGATACTACCATCACACAACACTCCACGATACTACCATCACACAACACTCTACCATACTACCATCACACAACACTCCACGATACTACCATCGCACAACACTCCACGATACTACCATCACACAACACTCCACGATACTACCATCACACAACACTCCACCATACTACCATCACACAACACTCTACCATACTACCATCACACAACACTCCACGATACTACCATCGCACAACACTCCACCATACTACCATCACACAACACTCCACCATACTACCATCATATAACACTCCACCATACTACCATCACACAACACTCCACCATACTACCATCAAACAATGGTAACATTGCCGGAACGAGTATAAAAATTTTCAAGAAATTTACCAGCTTCCGGCTCCTAGTACCGGATCAATCAGGTTGTGATGATTGTGAGCCGACAGGTCGCTAGCACAAACAGCCTGGTTAGTCAAGTAGTTAACAGGCAAGCCTGGCCTGAGGTAGCGCTTCGTGGGTACAAGAGCCCTAAATACTGGCCACAGGTACCTGAAGGATACTTACTAGGCCTCTTGCTGGCTCGAGGCTACATTTTCTGCTGCTTATGTCACACTCCCATATCTACCTGGAGGATATTCCGGGGATCAACGCCCCCGCGACCCGGTCCATGACCAGGCCTCCCGGTAGCTCAGGGCCTGATCAACTAGACTGCTACTGCTGGCCGCATGTAGTCCAAAATACGACCCACAGCCGGCTGATCTGGCACTGACTTAGGTATCTGTCCAGCTCCCTCTTGAAGGTAACCAGGGTTTTATTGGTAATTCCCCTTATGGCTGGTGGGAGGCTATTGAACAGTCTTGGGCCCCGGACACTTATTGTATTTTCTCTTAGTGTACTAATGGCGCCCCTGCTTTTCATTGGGGGTATTTTGCACCGCCTGCCCAGTCCTTTGCTTTCGTAGGAAGTGATTTCTGTGTGCAGATTAGGGACCAGTCCCTCTAGGATTTTTCAGGTGTAGATTATAATGTATCTATCTCGCCTGCGTTCCAGTGAGTACAAGTCAGGTGCTTCCAAAGTGTTTGACAGAACTTATATGTGCAGTAAAGGTTCTCTGTATATTCTGTAGGTCTGCGATTTCACCTGCTTTGAATGGAGATGTTAATGTACAGCACTATTCCAGCCTAGAGAGAACAAGTCATTTAAAATGGGTCATCATTATCTTGGCATCTCTTATTTTGACTGTTCTCATTATCCATCCTATCATTTCCCTCGCAGATGTGATAGTGACTGTTGCGATCCTTGAAGATGAGGTCCTCAGACATTACCACTCCCAGGTCCTTCACATTACGTTTCCGCTCTATTGTGTGATTAGAGTTTGTAGTATACTTACTTCTAGTTATTATTTCCTCCAGTTTCCCATAACGGAGTAGTTGGACTTCATCTTCACTGAACATCATATTGTTTTCCGTTGCCCACTGGGAAACGCGGTTCATAAGTTCTTGGAAATTTGCCGTGTCCTCGATGGAAGATAGTCTCGTGCAGATCCTCGTATCGTCTGCAAAGAATGACACGGCGCTGTATGTTTACGTATAGGCTGCCTCTGACCAGCAAACCAAGTGCTAAGCATTTAATGATCAATAAGGGCCCCGTCGTTATTTCACTACCTCGGTTTATCGGCCAGTCACAGATAAGCCCGTTAAAGCTGTGAAGCAGGCCTGATTAACCAGGCTGTTACTGCTGGCTCCACGCAATCCAATGTACGAACCACAGCCCGGCTGAAACTTATCCACTTTCCTCTCGAAGACAGCCAGAAGTTTGTTGGGGACGTCTGGCACTCAGTAAGTCTTCTCTCTCAGCGCTTCCCTCCTTTTTTAGTGGAGAGAGACTGCACCTGCTGCCAAATCTCTTGTTACCATACCGAGTAATTTCAGTGTTTAGGTTTGAGGCCAGTCCCTCCAGGATTCTCCAGGTGTAGATTAAGTACTTTTCTTGTGAGATCTGACATAATCACTCCTAGGTCTCTCACACTCTTACACTCTTTTGAGTGATAAGAGTTTGTTTTATATTCCATTCCTGTGTTAATATTTCCTCAATCTTTCCATAACGGAGTAACAGAAACTTGTCCTCATTGAACACAGTACTGTTGTCAGTGCCCCACTTGAAGACTTAGTTTATATCAGCTTGAAAGTTTGCTGCATTCGTATTGGGTGACACTCGTCACAAAGAATGATTCATTGCCATGATTCATGCCTCTGTGTCGGATATGAGAGTCAGGAGAGCAAGGTAGGGACCATGACTGTATCTTAAAGAATATATTTCACTGTGGCAGCCTCAGATTTCACTATTCACTGTTACACATCGGGCTTTATTTATTAGAAAATTAAATATCCATCCATGTTGTAACAGCACATTCTGTGCGCTGTTACACCATGATCGCGCTTATCAGTTTTATCCAAATTCTTTATACTACATTTGCTTTTTTTTTCGTCTTCTAATGTAAATTAAGAGTACGTCATAGTGGTCGAGTAATTGCGAGAAGCAGGAGCTACCTGCTCTTAAATGCTGTTTTGAGCTGTGCAAACTTTGCCAATACATATGTTTTGACAAATGATCTTGCTTCTTAAAACTCTTTCAAAAGATTTTTATAATGTGGAGCGTTAGTGCTACTGGTCTATAGTTCTTTACTACCACTTTTCTAGAGTAGGGCTATATCTTGCTTTTACCGACTGTGGGATGACCCCGTATCTAGGCGCAAGATTTTTTTTTTTTTAATTCTTGTTGAACATCGAGTCCTGTAAATCTGGATATGTTGTCAATGGCCTTTTCAGATTCCGGTCTCTTTAGGGTTATTTGGAAATGTTGGAGATGTTGACAGAGTATTGAGTCTCGTTCGTGAAAAGATCATCCTGATTGCCAACCTTTAATCTGATTAACTCACTAAACACAGAGTCATATTGAGACTTCAGTGTTTCTCTGCTGTCGTCATTGTAAATTTCATATTGTTTAAGCAAAGATGTGATTTTGAACACGATGTGATTTTTGCCCTAGATTTTAAATATTTTGAACTTCTTTCAATTTCATTAATCGCGTTTAGCTCCCTCTATTTATCAAGCGAGTGTTTCCTTCCGCACTTCAGACAGTCTAGCGACCTTGAGTTCTCTGATTCTTCTTCGCCTGCAGAGGGAACGTCTCTTTCCACCTACACCTTGTGTTTTTTTTCTTAGTGGCATGTGCCTTGAGCAAACTTCTAGTGCCACAGAAATGATCTTTTCTAGACATTGGTTCGTGTCCATGTCTTTCCAGCATGTTTCATTAAAGACATGATTATTTGTGTGTTGCTGCTCAAGACCCGGGTGCATGTAGGCCTGAACCTCAACTAGGTTATGGTCTGAGTTTACTGTCTTCCACACTATTATATTTTGTATCAGATCATTATTGCTGGTGAATATAAAGTCGAGGTTATTTTCTACTGTTGTCAGTTTCTGTGTGAGACTGTTCATCCAGTATGGCTCCTAGAATTCTCTCTGTTATTACAGTATTTACTACATTCTTCCATTTTAGATGTCTTTAAGATGACATCGCCAAGCAGCAGGATACTTGGGGATACTCTTGTTTTTCAATGGCTGAACTTTAAACTGCTGAGAAGTTACATCTCGTGGTTTGTATACAAATACTATAACTAGACTTTGGTTTTCAGTGCTGTTAAACAAGCCATTGTAAATGAAAGACTAACATATAGTTCATCCTCTCCCTTGTTGCCTGTTTCCCGGTCGCATCAAGTAGACTGAACCTCGGTATCCAGATTTGGCCAAGGTAGTCTGTAATACATATCTTTAAAAGCTGCAAACTTTGCATTGACCTATGTGACGAGACTGCTAATAAACTGTATTTCGTTGTTTCTTATTATAGACCTTGCATGTTTTCAAACATAAATGAGGTTATATGTTATGATGGTGGAAGCGGGGTTTTTCCTAGCATTGATATCTCTAGCTCTGTGAGCCAGCAACTGACTTGGTTTCCAGTCCAACATGACTCCCAGGTGATGGTTTTCAGTCCAACATGACTCCCAGGTGCTGGTTTCCAGTCCAACATGACTCCCAGGTGATGGTTTCCAGTCCAACATGACTCCCAGGTGATGGTTTTCAGTCCAACATGACTCCCAGGTGCTGGTTTCCAGTCCAACATGACTCCCAGGTGCTGGTTTCCAGTCCAACATGACTCCCAGGTGCTGCTTTCCAGTCCAACATGACTCCCAGGTGCTGACACATTCATTTTTCGCTTCCCGGCACTAAAAATAAATTTCTGGTGTGTGTGTGTGATCATAATTGCCACGTTCAGCGTGACGTTCACGAGGTTAACTCGCATTAACTGCAAAATGGAAATGGGAAGTACAATGCCTGCACTCTAAAGGAGGGGTTTTGGGGTATTAGCAGTTTGGAGGGATATGTTGTGTATCTTTATACGTATATGCTTCTAAACTATTGTGTTCTGAACACCTCTGCAAAAACAGTGATTATGTGTGAGTGAGGTGAAAGTGTTGAATGATGATGAAAGTATTTTCTTTTTGGGGATTTTCTTTCTTTTTGGGTCACTCTGCCTCGGTGGGAGACGGCCGACTCTAGCTTAAATAACAACGCTCTTTTTACGGAATAAGACAAGCGAAAATTTGTGTGTGCAATAATTTCGCAAAAATCATTCTGTAGCTAATGAAAAAATATATATATATCATCGTGTTTGTTCATTATTAAATTATTGTAAACTTATCTAAAATATATTTAGTTGGATTAGGCTAAATTAAATTGAGCTTGTTGTAATAAGGTTAGGTAAGTTTTCTAAGGTTCTTTTTGTAATAAATTATTTTTACATTAACATAAATGAAAAAAAATATATATCTTTAAACGTATAAGGGAAAATTTTAGAAAGGACTTTATTTTAAATGAATTCTTGCTTTGAGTATTTTGATGTAGGTGTGAGATCTTCCTCCACAGTGTATCTACACAGATATATACTAGCATCATATACACACAGACATATACTGTACCTGTATGCTGGTATACAGGTTGTGGTATCACCTTGGTGTGGGTGGAGGTCGCTATAGTAGTGGTGCCCTCTCTCGGGGCGCCAGGGAAACACCGCATGTTTCTATGACTCACTCTCCTTGTTCACTCCTTCAGTGTTTATCTCTGATCTCGTTCATTACTAAATACTTTCTGACGGCGACCTAAATGGTATTAAAGCCCATGTGGTATTAGAACCCATGTGTGATAGTAATGCCCATGTGGTATTAAAAACAAAAACCATATGGTATTAATGCTACATGGCTTTAAAAAGTATGTGGTTAATACTGAGGTTGATGCAGACATTGTTCGGTATACAAGAGAGACACAGTGTGTGTGTATTATCCGGCTCATTAGCCAGACAATGGTCAGGATAACCGGTGATCTTGCCGTGTCACTATTAATTAAGAAGAGACTGAAGAAGAGAAGTCTTTCATACATGGGGGTGGGAGACAAGACCATGGCTGTGTGGGGGTTGTGGGAGACAAGACCATGGCTGTGTGGGGGTTGTGGGAGACAAGACCATGGCTGTGTGGGGGTTGTGGGAGACAAGACCATGGCTGTGTGGGGGTTGTGGAAGACAAGACCATGGCTGTGTGGGGGTTGTGGGAGACAAGACCATGACTGTGTGGGGGGTGTGGGAGACAAGACCATGGCTGTGTGGGGGTTGTGGGAGACAAGACCATGGCTATGTGGGGGTTGTGGGAGACAAGACCATGGCTGTGTGGGGGTTGTGGGAGACAAGACCATGGCTGTGTTGGAATTGTGAGAGACAAGACCATGGCTGTGTTGGAGTTGTGAGAGACAAGACCATGGCTGTGTGGGGGTTGTGGGAGACAAGACCATGGCTGTGTGGGGGTTGTGGAAGACAAGACCATGGCTGTGTGGGGGTTGTGGAAGACAAGACCATGGCTGTGTGGGGGTTGTGGGAGACAAGACCATGGCTGTGTGGGGGTTGTGGGAGACAAGACCAGGGCTGTGTGGGGGTTGTGGGAGACAAGACCATGGCTGTGTGGGGGTTGTGGAAGACAAGACCATGGCTGTGTGGGGGTTGTGGAAGACAAGACCATGGCTGTGTGGGAGTTGTGAGAGACAAGACCATGGCTGTGTGGGGGTTGTGGAAGACAAGACCATGGCTATGTGGGGGTTGTGAGAGACAAGACCATGGCTGTGTGGGAGTTGTGGAAGACAAGACCATGGCTGTGTGGGGGTTGTGGAAGACAAGACCATGGCTATGTGGGGGTTGTGGAAGACAAGACCATGGCTATGTGGGGGTTGTGAGAGACAAGACCATGGCTATGTGGGGGTTGTGGAAGACAAGACCATGGCTATGTGGGGGTTGTGGAAGACAAGACCATGGCTATGTGGGGGTTGTGGAAGACAAGACCATGGCTATGTGGGGGTTGTGGGAGACAAGACCATGGCTGTGTGGGGGTTGTGGAAGACAAGACCATGGCTATGTGGGAGTTGTGAGAGACAAGACAATGGCTATGTGGGGGTTGTGGGAGACAAGACCATGGCTGTGTGGGGGTTGTGGAAGACAAGACCATGGCTATGTGGGGGTTGTGAGAGACAAGACCATGGCTATGTGGGGGTTGTGGTAGACAAGACCATGGCTTTGTGGGGGTTGTGGTAGACAAGACCATGGCTTTGTGGGGGTTGTGGAAGACAAGACCATGGCTATGTGGGGGTTGTGGGAGACAAGACCATGGCTGTGTGGGGGTTGTGGAAGACAAGACCATGGCTATGTGGGAGTTGTGAGAGACAAGACCATGGCTGTGTGGGGGTTGTGGAAGACAAGACCATGGCTGTGTGGGGGTTGTGGAAGACAAGACCATGGTTGTGTGGGGGTTGTGGAAGACAAGACCATGGCTGTGTGGGGGTTGTGAGAGACAAGACCATGGCTATGTGGGGGTTGTGGGAGACAAGACCATGGCTGTGTGGGGGTTGTGGAAGACAAGACCATGGCTGTGTGGGAGTTGTGGGAGACAAGACCATGGCTGTGTGGGGGTTGTGGAAGAAAAGACCATGGCTATGTGGAGGTTGTGGAAGACAAGACCATGGCTGTGTGGGAGTTGTGGGAGACAAGACCATGGCTGTGTGGGGGTTGTGGAAGACAAGACCATGGCTGTGTGGGAGTTGTGAGAGACAAGACCATGGCTGTGTGGGGGTTGTGGAAGACAAGACCATGGCTGTGTGGGGGTTGTGGAAGACAAGACCATGGCTGTGTGGGAGTTGTGGGAGACAAGACCATGGCTTTGTGGGCGTTGTGAGAGACAAGACCATGGCTATGTGGGGGTTGTGGAAGACAAGACCATGGCTGTGTGGGGGTTGTGGAAGACAAGACCATGGCTATGTGGGGGTTGTGGAAGACAAGACCATGGCTGTGTGGGGGTTGTGGAAGACAAGACCATGGCTGTGTGGGGGTTGTGGGAGACAATACCATGGCTATGTGGGGGTTGTGGGAGACAATACCATGGCTGTGTGGGGGTTGTGGGAGACAATACCATGGCTATGTGGGGGTTGTGGGAGACAATACCATGGCTGTGTGGGGGTTGTGGGAGACAAGACCATGGCTGTGTGGGGGTTGTGGAAGACAAGACCATGGCTGTGTGGGAGTTGTGGGAGACAGGACCATGGCTGTGTGGGGGTTGTGGGAGACAATACCATGGCTATGTGGGGGTTGTGGGAGACAAGACCATGGCTGTGTGGGAGTTGTGGAAGACAAGACCATGGCTGTGTGGGAGTTGTGGGAGACAGGACCATGGCTGTGTGGGGGTTGTGGAAGACAAGACCATGGCTGTGTGGGGGTTGTGGAAGACAAGACCATGGCTGTGTGGGAGTTGTGGGAGACAGGACCATGGCTGTGTGGGGGTTGTGGAAGACAAGACCATGGCTGTGTGGGGGTTGTGGAAGACAAGACCATGGCTGTGTGGGGGTTGTGGAAGACAAGACCATGGCTGTGTGGGAGTTGTGGGAGACAGGACCATGGCTGTGTGGGGGTTGTGATAGACAATACCATGGCTATGTGGGGGTTGTGGAAGACAAGACCATGGCTGTGTGGGGGTTGTGGAAGACAAGACCATGGCTGTGTGGGAGTTGTGGGAGACAGGACCATGGCTGTGTGGGGGTTGTGGGAGACAAGACCATGGCTATGTGGGGGTTGTGGGAGACAATACCATGGCTATGTGGGAGTTGTGAGAGACAAGACCATGGCTATGTGGGAGTTGTGAGAGACAAGACCATGGCTATGTGGGAGTTGTGAGAGACAAGACCATGGCTGTGTGGGGGTTGTGGGAGACAAGACCATGGCTGTGTGGGAGTTGTGGGAGACAAGACCATGGCTGTGTGGGAGTTGTGGGAGACAAGACCATGGCTGTGTGGGGGTTGTGGGAAACAAGACCATGGCTGTGTGGGGGTTGTGAGAGAGAAGACCATGGCTATGTGGGAGTTGTGGGAGACAAGACCATGGCTATGTTGGAGTTGTGAGAGACAAGACCATGGCTATGTGGGAGTTGTGGGAGACAAGACCATGGTTGTGTGGGGGTTGTGGGAGACAAGACCATGGCTGTGTGGGAGTTGTGGGAGACAAGACCATGGCTGTGTGGGAGTTGTGGGAGACAAGACCATGGCTGTGTGGGAGTTGTGGGAGACAAGACCATGGCTGTGTGGGGGTTGTGGGAGACAAGACCATGGCTGTGTGGGAGTTGTGGGAGACAAGACCATGGCTGTGTGGGAGTTGTGAGAGACAAGACCATGGCTGTGTGGGAGTTGTGGGAGACAAGACCATGGCTGTGTGGGGGTTGTGGGAGACAATACCATGGCTGTGTGGGGGTTGTGGGAGACAAGACCATGGCTGTGTGAGAGTTGTGGGAGACAAGACCATGGCTGTGTGGGAGTTGTGGGAGACAAGATCAAATCAACTGGGAAACAAAATTCTGCCACCAATGTAATTTTTTAAATCAAGCTAAAAAAAAAAAACACCCACTGCTTAAAAATCATATTTTGAAACAGTCTTTAAATGATTAAAAGTTACAACTTGTCTCCCACTGTAAATATCGTGCAGGTATTACCAAGCAATGTTGGTCACAAAAAATATCCAACAGCTGTTGCCAACCCGCAACAAAGGAACAAATTATCTTACAGTTATTATCAGATAATTAAACCGAGCTACTGAAACTTGTATTCAACACATCAACGCTCTGTGGTTACCAAGAAACTTTACGTTTATGGAGGTTGTACGAGGGTTGGGAGTGATGTCAGCAGCGGCTTGATGCAGCAGTCGTCACCCTGATGTCACACTGTGGTTAATATGATGTATGATCGTCACTGTGGTTAATATGATGTATAACTGTCATACTGTAGTAATATGATGTATGACCGTCATAACACAAGCTGTATGACTAATTCGGTGTATAATGTGTTTTTCATGCAACACCACTCAGTGGTCAGGCTCGCACACTGCAACATGATAGGTTTCCTGTAGCGGACTTTATACCAGCTCGTCCTCACATCCTATACGATCAGCGTTTGTGAAAAATTATTGACCAATAGTGTTAACTTCACATATTAACAAAATCTTGATTCTTATAACTTCACATATTAACAAAATCTTGATTCTTATAACTTCACATATTAACAAAATCTTGATTCTTATAACTTCACATATTAACAAAATCTTGATTCTTATAACTTCACATATTAACAAAATCTTGATTCTTATAACTTCACATATTAACAAAATCTTGATTCTTATAACTTCACATATTAACAAAATCTTGATTCTTATAACTTCACATATTAACAAAATCTTGATTCTTATGACCCTTTACATCACAAGGAGTCGCAACAGTTACTGTTCACAGTTCTGGGTATCATAGATTTTAAAGCAAGTCTCTCCTGCCTTTTACAATTGCTAGACCATTGCAACATGGTCATGGTTGCACTGGAAGATAAGCTGAATATTGATGTAGCGTACACTTACACTGTAAAAGCCTTTAACAGGTGCGACCATGGTGTGACAGCGCACAAAATGCGTGCAAAAGATGGATATTTTACTTCTAAACAAATAAAAACTCAATAGAGATAAACAGTAAAGTCGGAGGCTGCCACAGTGAGAAGCTCTGTTCCTCAAGGCACAGTACCCGCCCCACTTCTGTTCCTCATTCTTATATCTGACATTGACAAAGACAAATCATACGGCATTATTTCAGTTGCTCTGTTATGGAAGCATGGAGGAAATCAAGACTGAAATGTAATACATGACAAACTCCAGTCATTACTGCGGTAGAACGAAAGTTCCATTTGCGAAACTTGTGAATGTTGATGTCAAAACTTGTGAATGTTGATGTCAAAACTTGTGAATGTTGATGTCAAAAGATCTCACATTCAAGGAAAAAAAATGTTGCTATTGCTACTGCAAAGAAAATCCTAGACTGGGTAACTAGAACTTTTAAAACAAGAGATGCGAGCCAATGATGATATTCAAGTCACTTGTTCTCTTCAGACTGGAATACTGCTATATACTAGCAGCTAGATCACACTAAATTCTCCTAGGTTATGCTAAATTACCCTAGATCAAGCATTTGTGTATCATGAATAATTAACAAGGCAGGAGAGACTGCTGAAGTAAAAAAAAAAAAGCCCTTTACTGGTACATTCAAACATTTGAACTAATGGGAACACCTGAAGTCTCATCAACAGTGCTCTTTGGAATGTAAGCAAGAATGGTACATTGTAATCTTCCTCTAGAAAGTCCAGGAAGGGCTGTTTCGAAACCTGCATTCCAAAATCACTCTGTATGAAAACAAGACACCTGGTAAACAGTGCAAGGCCGCAACGAGTATACTGAGAGAACTCGGTGGCTGTCAGGAGGTCCTCGAATTTTCAGTGCCCTCCCTTCATGCTTATATTTATAAGAGGATTTACGAACCACGGGTTGTCTTCAAGTGGGAACCTGACAGGTTCCTCAAACCAATTTTTGACTAGCTGGGCTTTGGTTTGTAAGATGGACTGTGTGGCTTGTAGTAACAGCCTGGTTGATGTAGGATTGGTCTTCGACCGCCTGAGGTCAATATATATATATATATATATATATATATATATATATATATATATATATATATATATATATATATATATATATATATATATATATATATATATCATCTGCTCCGGTGAGTACATATTTAGAACTTTGAAGCATTCCTTGTGCTCCTTGATGGTCCAGTAACACAGTACTGTTCCTTGATGGTCCAGTAATGCTCCTTGATGGTCCAGTAGTGCTCCTTGATGGTCCAGTAGTGCTCCTTGATGGTCCAGTAGTGATCCTTGATGGTCCAGTAACACAGTAGTGTTCCTTGATGGTACAGTAGTGCTCCTTGATGGTCCAGTAGTGCTCCTTGATGATCCAGTAACACAGTAG
>NC_091316.1:31559109-31708427 GCF_038502225.1 Cherax quadricarinatus | reverse complement strand
CAACACAGTAGTGCTCCTTGATGGTCCAGTAGTGCTCCTTGATGGTCCAGTAGTGCTCATTGATGGTCCAGTAGTGCTCCTTGATGGTACAGTAGTGCTCCTTGATTGTACAGTAGTGCTCCTTGATGGTACAGTAGTGCTCCTTGATGGTCCAGTAACACTGTAGTGCTCCTTGATGGTCCAGTAGTGCTCCTTGATGGCCCAGTAGTGCTCCTTGATGGTACAGTAGTGCTCCTTGATGGTCCAGTAGTGCTCCTTGATGGTCCAGTAGTGCTCCTTGATGGTCCAGTAGTGATCCTTGATGGTCCAGTAACACTGTAGTGATCCTTGATGGTCCAGTAGTGCTCCTTGATGGTCCAGTAACACTGTAGTGATCCTTGATGGTCCAGTAGTGCTCCTTGATGGTCCAGTAGTGCTCCTTGGTGGCCCAGTAGTGCTCCTTGATGGTTCAGTAACACTGTAGTGATCCTTGATGGTCCAGTAGTGCTCCTTGATGGTACAGTAACAACACTGTAGTGCTCCTTGATGGTCCAGTAACAACATTGTAGTGCTCCTTGATGTTCCAGTAACAACATTGTAGTGCTCCTTGATGTTCCAGTAATAACATTGTAGTGCTCCTTGATGGTCCAGTAACAACATTGTAGTGCTCCTTGATGTTCCAGTAACAACATTGTAGTGCTCCTTGATGTTCCAGTAACAACATTGTAGTGCTCCTTGATGTTCCAGTAACAACATTGTAGTGCTCCTTGATGTTCCAGTAACAACATTGTAGTGCTCCTTGATGTTCCAGTAACAACACTGTAGTGCTCCTTGATGTTCCAGTAATAACATTGTAGTGCTCCTTGATGTTCCAGTAACAACATTGTAGTGCTCCTTGATGTTCCAGTAACAACATTGTAGTGCTCCTTGATGTTCCAGTAACAACATTGTAGTGCTCCTTGATGTTCCAGTAACAACATTGTAGTGCTCCTTGATGTTCCAGTAACAACACTGTAGTGCTCCTTGATGTTCCAGTAATAACATTGTAGTGCTCCTTGATGTTCCAGTAACAACATTGTAGTGCTCCTTGATGTTCCAGTAACAACATTGTAGTGCTCCTTGATGGTCCAGTAACAACATTGTAGTGCTCCTTGATGTTCCAGTAACAACATTGTAGTGCTCCTTGATGTTCCAGTAACAACATTGTAGTGCTCCTTGATGTTCCAGTAACAACACTGTAGTGCTCCTTGATGTTCCAGTAATAACATTGTAGTGCTCCTTGATGTTCCAGTAACAACATTGTAGTGCTCCTTGATGTTCCAGTAACAACATTGTAGTGCTCCTTGATGGTCCAGTAACAACATTGTAGTGCTCCTTGATGTACCAGTAACAACATTGTAGTGCTCCTTGATGTTCCAGTAACAACATTGTAGTGCTCCTTGATGGTCCAGTAACAACACTGTAGTGCTCCTTGATGGTCCAGTAGTGCTCCTTGATGTTCCAGTAACAACATTGTAGTGCTCCTTGATGTTCCAGTAACAACATTGTAGTGCTCCTTGATGTTCCAGTAACAACACTGTAGTGCTCCTTGATGTTCCAGTAACAACACTGTAGTGCTCCTTGATGTTCCAGTAACAACATTGTAGTGCTCCTTGATGGTCCAGTAGTGCTCCTTGATGTTCCAGTAACAACACTGTAGTGCTCCTTGATGGTCCAGTAACAACATTGTAGTGCTCCTTGATGTTCCAGTAACAACATTGTAGTGCTCCTTGATGTTCCAGTAACAACATTGTAGTGCTCCTTGATGTTCCAGTAACAACATTGTAGTGCTCCTTGATGGTCCAGTAACAACATTGTTGTGCTCCTTGATGTTCCAGTAACAACACAGTAGTGCTCCTTGATGGTACAGTAGTGCTCCTTGATGGTACAGTAGTGCTCCTTGATGGTACAGTAACAGAGTAGTGCTCCTTGATGGTCCAGTAGTGCTCCTTGATGGTCCAGTAGCAACACGGTTGTGCTCCTTGATGGTCCAGTAGCAACACGGTTGTGCTCCTTGGTGGTCCAGTAGCAACACGGTTGTGCTCCTTGATGGTCCAGTAGCAACACCGTTGTGCTCCTTGATGGTCCAGTAGCAACACCGTTGTGCTCCTTGATGGTCCAATAGCAACACCGTTGTGCTCCTTGATGGACCAGTAGGAACACCGTTGTGCTTCTTGATGGTCCAGTAGCAACACAGTTGTGCTTCTTGATGGACCAGTAGCAACACCGTTGTGCTCCTTGATGGCCCAGTAGCAACACGGTTGTGCTCCTTGATGGTTCAGTAACAACATTGTAGTGCTCCTTGATGTTCCAGTAACAACACAGTAGTGCTCCTTGATGGTCCAGTAGTGCTCCTTGATGGTTCAGTAGTGCTCCTTGATGGTCCAGTAACACAGTAGTGTTCCTTGATGGTCCAGTAGTGCTCCTTGATGGTCCAGTAACACAGTAGTGTTCCTTGATGGTACAGTAGTGCTCCTTGATGGTCCAGTAACACAGTAGTGCTCCTTGATGGTACAGTAGTGCTCCTTGATGGTCCAGTAGTGCTCCTTGATGGTCCAGTAGTGATCCTTGATGGTCCAGTAACACTGTAGTGCTTCTTGATGGTCCAGTAGTGCTCCTTGATGGTACAGTAGTCCTCCTTGATGGTACAGTAGTGCTCCTTGATTGTACAGTAGTGCTCCTTGATGATACAGTAGTGCTCATTGATGGTCCAGTAACACTGTAGTGCTCCTTGATGGTCCAGTAGTGCTCCTTGATGGTCCAGTAACACTGTAGTGCTCCTTGATGGCCCAGTAGTGCTCTTTGATGGTACAGTAGTGCTCCTTGATGGTCCAGTAGTGCTCCTTGATGGTCCGGTAGTGCTCCTTGATGGTCCAGTAACACTGTAGTGATCCTTGATGGTCCAGTAACACTGTAGTGATCCTTGATGGTCCAGTAGTGCTCCTTGATGGTACAGTAACAACACTGTAGTGCTCCTTGATGGTCCAGTAACAACATTGTAGTGGTCCTTGATGGTCCAGTAACACTGTAGTGATCCTTGATGGTCCAGTAGTGCTCGTTGATGGTCCAGTAGTGCTCCTTGATGGCCCAGTAGTGCTCCTTGATGGTCCAGTAACACTCTAGTGATCCTTGATGGTCCAGTAGTGCTCCTTGATGGTCCAGTAGTGCTCCTTGATGGTCCAGTAGTGTTCCTTGATGGTCCAGTAGCAACACGGTTGTGCTCCTTGATGGTCCAGTAGCAACACGGCTGTGCTCCTTGGTGGTCCAGTAGCAACACGGTTGTGCTCCTTGATGGTCCAGTAGCAACACCGTTGTGCTCCTTGATGGTCCAGTAGCAACACCGTTGTGCTCCTTGATGGTCCAGTAGCAACACAGTTGTGCTTCTTGATGGACCAGTAGCAACACGGTTGTGCTCCTTGATGGCCCAGTAGCAACACGGTTGTGCTCCTTGATGGTCCAGTAGCAACACGGTTGTGCTCCTTGATGGTCCAGTAGCAACACGGTTGTGCTCCTTGGTGGTCCAGTAGCAACACAGTTGTGCTCCTTGATGGTCCAGTAGCAATACCGTTGTGCTCCTTGATGGTCCAGTAGCAACACCGTTGTGCTCCTTGATGGTCCAATAGCAACACCGTTGTGCTCCTTGATGGACCAGTAGCAACACCGTTGTGCTCCTTGATGGTCCAGTAGCAACACAGTTGTGCTCCTTGATGGTCCAGTAGCAACACGGTTGTGCTCCTTGATGGTCCAGTAGCAACATGGTCGTGCTCCTTGATGGTCCAGTAGCAACACGGTTGTGCTCCTTGATGGTCCAGTAGCAACGCGGTTGTGCTCCTTGATGGTCCAGTAGCAACATGGTCGTGCTCCTTGATGGTCCAGTAGCAACATGGTCGTGCTCCTTGATGGTCCAGTAGCAACATGGTCGTGCTCCTTGATGGTCCAGTAGCAACATGGTCGTGCTACTTGATGGACCAGTAGCAACACCGTTGTGCTCCTTGATGGCCCAGTAGCAACACGGTTGTGCTCCTTGATGGTTCAGTAACAACATTGTAGTGCTCCTTGATGGTCCAGTAACAACATTGTAGTGCTCCTTGATGTTCCAGTAACAACACAGTAGTGCTCCTTGATGGTCCAGTAGTGCTCCTTGATGGTCCAGTAGTGCTCCTTGATGGTCCAGTAGTGCTCCTTGATGGTCCAGTAACATAGTAGTGTTCCTTGATGGTACAGTAGTGCTCCTTGATGGTCCAGTAACACAGTAGTGCTCCTTGATGGTACAGTAGTGCTCCTTGATGGTCCAGTAGTGCTCCTTGATGGTCCAGTAGTGCTCCTTGATGGTCCAGTAACACTGTAGTGCTTCTTGATGGTCCAGTAGTGCTCCTTGATGGTACAGTAGTGCTCCTTGATGGTACAGTAGTGCTCCTTGATTGTACAGTAGTGCTCCTTGATGGTCCAGTAACACTGTAGTGCTCCTTGATGGTCCAGTAACACTGTAGTGCTCCTTGATGGTCCAGTAGTGCTCCTTGATGGTCCAGTAACACTGTAGTGCTCCTTGATGGCCCAGTAGTGCTCTTTGATGGTACAGTAGTGCTCCTTGATGGTCCAGTAGTGCTCCTTGATGGTCCAGTAGTGCTCCTTGATGGTCCAGTAGTGCTCCTTGATGGTCCAGTAACACTGTAGTGATCCTTGATGGTCCAGTAGTGCTCCTTGATGGTACAGTAACAACACTGTAGTGCTCCTTGATGGTCCAGTAACAACATTGTAGTGGTCCTTGATGGTCCAGTAACACTGTAGTGATCCTTGATGGTCCAGTAGTGCTCGTTGATGGTCCAGTAGTGCTCCTTGATGGCCCAGTAGTGCTCCTTGATGGTCCAGTAACACTAGTGATCCTTGATGGTCCAGTAGTGCTCCTTGATGGTACAGTAACAACATTGTAGTGCTCCTTGATGGTCCAGTAACAACATTGTTGTGCTCCTTGATGGTCCAGTAGTGCTCCTTGATGGTCCAGTAGTGCTCCTTGATGGTCCAGTAGGGCTCCTTGATGGTCCAGTAGCAACACGGCTGTGCTCCTTGATGGTCCAGTAGCAACACGGTTGTGCTCCTTGGTGGTCCAGTAGCAACACGGTTGTGCTCCTTGATGGTCCAGTAGCAACACCGTTGTGCTCCTTGATGGTCCAGTAGCAACACCGTTGTGCTCCTTGATGGTCCAATAGCAACACCGTTGTGCTCCTTGATGGTCCAGTAGCAACACAGTTGTGCTTCTTGATGGACCAGTAGCAACACGGTTGTGCTCCTTGATGGCCCAGTAGCAACACGGTTGTGCTCCTTGATGGTCCAGTAGCAACACGGTTGTGCTCCTTGATGGTCCAGTAGCAACACGGTTGTGCTCCTTGGTGGTCCAGTAGCAACACGGTTGTGCTCCTTGATGGTCCAGTAGCAATACCGTTGTGCTCCTTGATGGTCCAGTAGCAACACCGTTGTGCTCCTTGATGGTCCAATAGCAACACCGTTGTGCTCCTTGTTGGACCAGTAGCAACACCGTTGTGCTCCTTGATGGTCCAGTAGCAACACAGTTGTGCTCCTTGATGGTCCAGTAGCAACACGGTTGTGCTCCTTGATGGTCCAGTAGCAACATGGTCGTGCTCCTTGATGGTCCAGTAGCAACACGGTTGTGCTCCTTGATGGTCCAGTAGCAACATGGTCGTGCTCCTTGATGGTCCAGTAGCAACACGGTTGTGCTCCTTGATGGACCAGTAGCAACACCGTTGTGCTCCTTGATGGTCCAGTAGCAACACAGTTGTGCTCCTTGATGGTCCAGTAGCAACATGGTCGTGCTCCTTGATGGACCAGTAGCAACACCGTTGTGCTCCTTGATGGTCCAGTAGCAACACAGTTGTGCTCCTTGATGGTCCAGTAGCAACACGGTTGTGCTCCTTGATGGTCCAGTAGCAACATGGTCGTGCTCCTTGATGGTCCAGTAGCAACACGGTTGTGCTCCTTGATGGTCCAGTAGCAACATGGTCGTGCTCCTTGATGGTCCAGTAGCAACACGGTTGTGCTCCTTGATGGACCAGTAGCAACACCGTTGTGCTCCTTGATGGTCCAGTAGCAACACAGTTGTGCTCCTTGATGGTCCAGTAGCAACATGGTCGTGCTCCTTGATGGTCCAGTAGCAACACGGTTGTGCTCCTTGATGGTCCAGTAGCAACATGGTCGTGCTCCTTGATGGTCCAGTAGCAACACGGTTGTGCTCCTTGATGGACCAGTAGCAACACCGTTGTGCTCCTTGATGGTCCATTAGCAACACAGTTGTGCTCCTTGATGGTCCAGTAGCAACATGGTCGTGCTCCTTGATGGTCCAGTAGCAACATGGTCGTGCTCCTTGATGGTCCAGTAGCAACATGGTCGTGCTCCTTGATGGACCAGTAGCAACATGGTCGTGCTACTTGATGGACCAGTAGCAACACGGTTGCGCTCCTTGGGTTATTGTTGCTGCACCTACTTCTGCTGCCATTGTTACTGTTTCTGCTGTTAAACGTTGCTGTTGTTGTTTGGGTACTGTCCTTCTGTTGCGGCTGTTATTGCTACTGATTATTCTGCCATGATAGCTGGCTGTCGCAGCTGCTGTTCCAGATGCTGCTGCGTACGTATTTTTATTACTGCAATTATTGTTGTAACTGTATTAGTTGTATGTGGTGGTGCGGAGTGGGATGCCTCAGGGGCTCTCCCTCGGGGCAGGATGCCTCTCAGGCTACTCAGGGAGCCGTCCCTCAAGGCATGATGCCTCTCAGGCTCCTTAGGGAGGTCTCCCTCGAGGCATAATGCCTCTCAGGGAGCTCTCCCTCGAATCAGGATGCCTCTCAGGCTCCTCTGGAGGCCGTCTTCAGTACTTTTGTGTTATAATTTACTGCCTCTGGGGCGATCAACCGTGGCCTCCAGTGTGTCTTCTTTTTTCCGCTCTTCTTTTGTTCATCTTTAGTTATATCGTCAGCATCTTTACGAGCAACATTAGTGTAACTTGGCTTTTGTTGGGCCCACCTGTTGCTTCATTTAGTGCGACTGACTCTTCAATATCTTTCCAAGAGTTATGCCAACTCAGTATGCTTTGGTGTAGTGGACTCACAGATTGTAACGAGCGTGACGCACTGCTGTAAAAAACTGTCTGGGGGTATTTTCCAGGTATGTCCGTATGCCCTCGTCACAGTTTGTTAAGTGACTAGCCGAGCGTGGCCGGGTTGTGACCATGGGGTCCATACAAAGTCGAAGTCAGTGACACTGTACGCATACGGATGACGGGGAACGAACTTTTGGCGGTTTTACCGTAAGTAATAGATTTAGAAACATCGACTTAGTTGTATAATGCAACATGCTCTATATTTATGCAAAACTCATGTTGTTGTAACAATGAGAGTAATGCGACCCTGATAAATTTGACCATTAAGAGGTATGGTTAGTCTCCTATCCGAGGATACATAATTCTCATTCACATTTTCTCTCTCTCTCTCTCTCTCTCTCTCTCTCTCTCTCTCTCTCTCTCTCTCTCTCTCTCTCTCTCTCTCTCTCTCTCTCTCTCTCTCTCTCTCTCTCTCCGAGACGAGGAGAGATATGCACAGTTTTCTGTCGTCTGAGTGGGTCTGTACTTCAAAATTTTTTCACTCCTCAGATCCGACTTTCGTTTTATAACCCAGCTGTTCTTTGTACAGCTGCTCGTGCAGCAGCAGCAGCAGCAACAACAACAACAACAACAACAACAACAGTAGCATCAGCATCAACAACACAGTTGTCAATATTATCTTTTTAGTGTGACCCTAAACCCCCGGGTGTGACCCACAACACCGCCCCCGGGTGTGACCCACACCACCACCCCCGGGTGTGACCCACAACACCGCCCCCGGGTGTGACCCACACCACCACCCCCGGGTGTGACCCACAACAACACCCCAGGTGTGACCCACAACACCACCCCCGGGTGTGACCCACAACACCGCCCTCGGGTGTGACCCACACCACCACCCCCGGGTGTGACCCACAACACCGCCCCCGGGTGTGGCCCACACCACCACCCCCGGGTGTGACCCACAACACCGCCCCCGGGTGTGACCCACACCACCACCCCCGGGTGTGACCCACACCACCACCCCCGGGTGTGACCCACACCACCACCCCCGGGTGTGACCCACAACACCGCCCCCGGGTGTGACCCACACCACCACCCCCGGGTGTGACCCACAACACCGCCCCCGGGTGTGACCCACACCACCCCCGGGTGTGACCCACAACACCGCCCCCGGGTGTGACCCACACCACCACCCCCGGGTGTGACCCACAACACCGCCCCCGGGTGTGACCCACACCACCACCCCCGGGTGTGACCCACACCACCACCCCCGGGTGTCACCCACACCACCACCCCCGGGTGTGACCCACAACACCACCCCCGGGTGTGACCCACACCACCACCCCCGGGTGTGACCCACACCACCACCCCCGGGTGTGACCCACAACACCACCCCCGGGTGTGACCCACACCACCACCCCCGGGTGTGACCCACACCACCACCCCCGGGTGTGACCCACAACACCGCCCTCTGGTGTGACCCACATCACCCCCGGGTGTGACCCATACCACCACCCCCGGGTGTGACCCACACCACCACCCCCGGGTGTGACCCACAACACCGCCCTCTGGTGTGACCCACACCACCCCCGGGTGTGACCCATACCACCACCCCCGGGTGTGACCCACACCACCACCCCCGGGTGTGACCCACACCACCACCCCCGGGTGTGACCCACACCACCCCCGGGTGTGACCCACAACACCACCCCCGGGTGTGACCCACAACACCGCCCTCGGGTGTGACCCACACCACCCCCGGGTGTGACCCACAACACCACCCCCGGGTGTGACCCACAACACCGCCCTCGGGTGTGACCCACACCACCACCCCCGGGTGTGACCCACACCACCACCCCCGGGTGTGACCCACACCACCACCCCCGGGTGTGACCCACACCACCACCCCCGGGTGTGACCCACAACACCGCCCCCGGGTGTGACCCACACCACCACCCCCGGGTGTGACCCACACCACCACCCCCGGGTGTGACCCACAACACCTCTACCGGGTTACAAAAGAGGAAAAACTTTCAAACTTGAGACACTGAATCAAGAAACACTTAAAGTTAGGTAAGATGTGTCAGGAAACAGGACAAGTGTTTCCTGACGTAAGTCTTAGTCATATGATGACCCGCAGCCTAGTGAATTGTAGTGACTTTTAAAATTATTATTAAGCGCTAAACCCACAAGGGTCATACAGCGCTAATTTTAAAGCTAATACAAGTGCGAAAAGAAAATTGGAAAACAAACACGATTTTATAGTAATTTTAGATTTGTTGACTTGAGTGAATCTTTCAATCCTGCGCCCCACATGACGCCACAAGCGTCCTGCTGGCAGCTACAGTTTTTTTCGTTCCACCTGAGGTTTTTCCTTTATAACTTTAAAATACCTTATACAATCGTTTTCAATTTGAAACCCTTGTCAGGTATTACTGGGTGAAGGTTCCTAGAGCAGTTGATATGTGCAGGAGTTCTCTGATGAATTTTATATATATAAACATTCCCGAAATTGGTTTCAACGAGGCTGGTTTATAGATGTTCTTGTGGTCGTCTTCGCAGTTTCAGGTAATGCTGAGTGAGTAACTTATATTGTTATTGCTTATAGATTCAGATGTATACACACAAGTGTGACATCAGCAAACTGCAGCACTGCCCACTTTTTTTTTTCTTATTCGCCGGTATTCTCCCGGCCCGGGTCTTTTCCAAGTAGTGGTGACCCGGCCTTGGCTCCCTATCTGGGGAGTGTCTCGAGACCTAAGTCTCCCATGGGAGGAGGTACAAGTACCCCCTCATCTTCGGGACCAAGTGTCCCCAGGCCTAGCCACAGTCCCCGCCCTCACGGGGCTCGTACTGCCCACTCTTGGACACTGATCTTTTCATTAATCATGGCTTTCCATTACGAGCAAGCACAAAGTATTTATTTTAAAATTCTCGTATTGGTGTCTGAACCGCATAAAAAAATTCTAGCAGCTCAGTGAGCTTTTAAAATTATTTGTTATTGGTAATGTTGATATCCAAAAATTCTTATTTTTTACTTCATCTATGAAACTAAGATGGGAAACCCTTCTCCTCCCCAACCCATCCCCCCCAACCCATCCCCCCAACCCGTCCCCCAACCCATCCCCCCAACACACACAAAGCTTTGAGGAAACGTACAATTGTACAGATATTTTTACATGTTGGTCATACAATTAGTAGTAATTAGAACATCAAGGTAAGGACCATTACTTTTTATTTTAAATTATGTTCGAGTTTGTTGGACGATTAAAAATGGTTTAATTTGCAGAGAAAGTGAAGTCTGTTAACAATTCAGTCTCAAAGTATTCCATGAAAAAGTTGGTCAGGACTGGGCCAGTGAATTTTCTGTTGCACTACAGTACGTTTGTCTATAAAAAGTATCATTAATAGAACACGTTAGAGTACAAAGGTAGACCTTGTAACGTTAGATTTGCGACATTAGAGCTGTAGAATTTGGAAAAGGTGTTTAGGATGTGTAAAAGAAGAAAATTTTAAGGAAAATCTAAATAAGCAAAGTGATGAGAGGAAGATGATGTCTATCGGGCAAATGGCCATAAAATTAGAAATTCGAACTGAACTCCCTATAGTGGATAGAGTAACTCAATATAAGGTCAATGAGCCCATATAAATGGAATTCTGATGGTTAGTTTTCAAGCAATTGCAAATCTCCAAAGTGCGAAAATTTTCGACCTTGCCCGACATAGGGAATATAAATCTGAATGTTGCAAACTTGCAATTGTTAATAAAACACCCAATAACTATTTTTTAAATTTATTATTCAAACAGACAATATCAAAAACATAAATGGAACTTGTATCAAAACAGTTTGTATGTATTAGAAAAATATAAAAATGAAACAAATAGCAACAAGGACACATTGCAAAGGGATAAAACTTTCAAGTCCCATATTGCTGAGATTCATGAGGAAGACCAATTATTCTATATTGCTAATTGATAGTATGGTAGTCGCTGAAGCAATTTCTATTACTCTTTATGCACAGATTTACTTTGCATACAGAACACTGGAATGAGGATGTGACATATTTCTTCGAGTTGCTGCAATACTTGCAACTAAACGGCTTTTCCCCTGGCAGTGGCAAGTGGTTTAGAGTTCTGTCAAGCCTAACACTGTCATCAGGCCTTTGTGCACATTGGCCCTGCACAGCTTTCACTATGCTGACACCATTGGAAGTACATGGTGAATTATTTTGTGAAGGTCTTGTAGATGTTCTTAGCATGCTGCCTCTAACATTTTGTCCTTTAGACCTTGCAGTGACAGAGATAACATTCCTGAAATACTTCAGTGCCACACACTTGGTATTTAGTGCTCGAGAATCACGGCAGTAAAGAAGCCATGCATTCACAACAGCAAGATCAAGAGCATAGGCAAACAGCCACATGTACCAACGTTTAGATTTCATTGATGTTCTGTACAGATGCACCAACATGTTACTTTTGTCAATACCTCCCATGTGTGCATTATAGTTCTTGATGACTGCAGGACACTGTAAGTGGCCTTTGTTCTTTGTAGCCTTGTTATATCTTTCAACAAGACTCACAGGATTGACCCCAACATCACTTGTCACTAAAGTCACAACTTTGTTGTCCTTCCATCTTACAACAAGGGCACCATTATTGTTTTTGAAGCTAAAAGTGCCCCTGTCCACAGTGTTCCTTTCCATTTGTTTGACAGGCATCAGATCTGGCTTACCACATCTATTTTCATGTACTGTTCCAGTATATCTGCAGTTATACTTATTTCTTAGTAGCTTGACCAAAGTAGACTTGAAAAGAAATTGTCAGCATAGATTGCTGATGTGTTGGCCTTGTCCATAGTTGCTGCAAGTACCAGAACAATCTTTTTACTTATTGGAAGTTTAGTTTCTTCCTGTGGAAGCTTTATGGGATGGCTGTCAAAAGTTGAAGTGCCTTGATACATGAGTATATCATGTATGATTCCATCTTCATTTGCACGACAAAAAAATTTGAATCCCCACTTATCTGGTTTGGTCTTGATGTACTGCCTTAGGTTTCCAGCAGTTTTACCCTTGAAACCAACCATGACTTCATCAATAGATTGCTTGGGTGTAGCTGGAACTTTCAAGCAAGCATTAGTTAGTGCAGTGTAAAGAGGCCTTACTTTATGGAATCTGTCATTATCCTTTTGTGTGTTGTCATTGAAATGAATAGTATGTCTAAGTAACCTAAACCTCTTAGACCCCATGACTTCTGTAACCTGGGGGATCCTAAATGCACTTTTCCAATAGTCTTCGAGTGATGGTAATGGAACAATACCCGTGAACAACACAATACCTATGAACCTCATGATCTCTTCAGAATCTGTTGAAAAATTATTATTTATGTTTTTTTGCTTGGCATACAAATTTGTTTGATATGCTATGTTATCTATCATGTCTGGAGTACAGAAAATACGAAAATACTCATATGGAGACCTAATTACAAGAGGCTTTTCATGTTCATATGCCGGCAAAGGATCATTTTTGAGGTCACCCTGAGACCACTGAGATGGACCTTGAAGAGCAATATCTTCATAAATATCTTCCTCATCAGGGTACTCCTCGATCGTAATACCTTTCTTTTTCTTCACTAATTTCTGCTTTTTGGCTGGCCTTTCCTCCTCATCATCACTTGACACCTCTGCATCCGGTGGCAAATATTCATCACCTATCCAGCAATTCTGAGTCATCTACCTCGGGTTCTGAGTCACTGTCCTCCAAAATGCAGACATATTTTGACCTGGTGCTGGAGGGCTCCCCATAAAACAATTTCTCATTGATCTGGAAGGACAATAAAAACCTTCTGTATAGATCCAGACCACTACAGAATTCATATATGCAATAGAAATTTTTTTATAAATATTTATTTTACTGAAATTGTACTGTCACTTCTCGGGCAGCCACAAAAATTTTCGAGCTTCCTTTGTTGCACTTTTTTCATCTGCATGCTACACTCACATTATGCTTCACACGGACTTTATGTATATATCAAAATATGCCTAAACTATTCATGTACACACTAAACACAACAATCAGTACTTACCGACATTGTAGAGGGTAAAATTCAAGAGTATATTAGTGACACTGGATGGAAAAAACCCACTCTGGGCAATGCCAAGTCACAAGTGTTTATGTTTTGTTCTCTCAACCAATGGGAAGGCGGCAAACGCCATCACCACTTAGCTGAAGCAACTCAGGGAAGGCTTGTGATTGGTTAGAATTAAAGAACGGGAATCCAGATGCGCGGTGCATGTAGGATGACAAACGCAAACTTGCACGTGTTTAAGCTAGAAAATTTTTGAGTTTGCCCGACAGAGGGTTTATTAAACGTTTGACTGGAATGAGGAATGGCGGACGGGAATTAATTTAGGTATTTGGGGGAGGATGTGGGGGCAAATGGGTGTATGATGGGTATATGATGGGTGTATGAAAGATGGTGGTTTAAAGAATCTCGAAAGAAATAAAAATTTGTCAGTGGATGCAAAAAAAGAGTAATGTATCAAAATATTGTGGTACAGTATTTTTTGCATGGGTGAGAGACATTGTATTTTTTCGATATTGCAGTGAGGCAGTGGCTGAGGCAGTGAAGATGTACTCCCAGATTAGTGTCTGGCATATTATACTAAGACTAAAGAGTGGAAAAAATAACTTTATGTGATAGGTGCCATTCAGTGGGTGGAGGAGAGGGTGCTGAAATGGGTTATTAATTTACAGTGAAACAAGATAGGTTGTTCTAGATGTGCATAAATATAGGGTGGATGGAAGGTGTAGGGATCATCATGTAAAGGGTTAAGAGGACGATATGAAGGAGGCTTTTGAGAGGTATGGATTGGAGCATCTGCAGGCATGTGTGTGTTGAGTGGAGACAAGTGGTTTTTTTGTGATGTGTGCTGGTGGAGTATGAGCATGGTAACATATATGAAAGGATTCGGGGAAACTGATTAGCTGAACTTACGTTCTGGAGGTGGGAAGTATATTGGGCAGGGTTGCTGAGGTGTGGTGGGTCAGTTGCATTTCAGTGTCTGTGCGCTTCTGGAAATGAAGCTGTTGACTGTTTGATGGTGAATGTTTCCTTCTTTGGATTAACCTACCTTGTTGAGAACCAGCCAATTAGTTACCCGACTCTCAAAAACCATTTTTCTTTCAAGCATAAAGGTACGATATCCAGTGACTTGGACCAGAAATACTTTGTTGAGAGTTTGGAACCGACACAATATTGGACTCTGCAATTCTTCTCTTTATGTAATTATTATATTTAGTGTACAAATTTCAAAATCTATAATGTTGTTGTAGTGACGTGCGCGATGAAACACAGCACAGCTTTCATAACCTGTTCTATATCTCGTGTTTGTACAAAATGTTATTCAAAACTTACCTGTTTTCCCGACACTCTCCAGACGTTGCTTCAAGGGAAGAAACACACAACATTTCTCAACCTTGTTCATGTGTTTAAGTTTAACTATTAATCTTCTGGTGTTGTATCAGCCACATAAATACCTACTCTGACAAATCTTTTATTTATTATAACGTTCCATAACTATCACGAAACATTTGGTAATGTTGATCTTTGAAAATATGCATTTTACCTATAAAACCTGAAAAACACACACACACACACACACACACACACACACACACACACACACACACACACACACACACACACACACACACACACACACACACACACACACACACACACACACACACACTAAACTCTGGATAAGCAAATAATACTACAGATATTTTCACTTGTTGGTCATGACATGTGAAGTAATTAGAACATCAAGGTCAGGACGTTTACTTTATATTTCCCATTGTATTAGAATTTGTTGCAAGGTTAAAATTGATTTAATTAGCCTAGGAAGGTCTGAAAATGTAATTTTTGGACATAAGGAAGACTCTTTCTCTATATATCTCAACCACACTGCATCAGGATGTAAAATCTTTGTTAATTCAGTTTCAAAATATTCTATAAAAATGGCTAGAATTAGGTCAGTGGAGTTCTCGCCGCACTACCATAGGTCTATGCACTACCATAGGTCTATGCACTACCATAGGTCTATGCACTACCATAGGTCTACGCACTACCATAGGTCTACGCACTACCATAGGTCTACGCACTACCATAGGTCTACACACTACCATAGGTCTACGTATAAAAAAAAGTATCGTTAACAATAAATATATTAACCATAAGAGTTACAATAACTGAATAATTTTGCATGCACTGGTGATCTAGATTCAGGTTCACCAAAACAAGTTGAAAAAGTCTAGTTACTTTAACCTTAACAGTTAACCTTGACAGTTAACATTACAATTCACAGACTTTCATGTTGTCAAGATTATTATTTTTATAACCAAAACTAAGCGCTAAACCCACAGGGTCATACAGCTGTCAAGTTTAAGCTAATCACTTCTTGGAGTCACGAGTTATTACCTTAAGTGCGGTTGTCTTGTCTTCTGCTTCCGTCCTCCTAAGGCTTTCGTTTTTTTTTCGTTTTTTTTTTTGTAGCTTCTTGAACGTCTTATCCGATCATCTTCAAACTTTAAAACACTGGTGTATCCTATATGGAAGAATTCTGGCTTTGTCGGCGGGGTGTAGGCGCCATTTTGCCAGTTTTAATTTCAAAATGGCACAGCAGTATTTTTCACAAAACATCTGGAGTTTTTGCTTCTGTATGGCTTCATTTTTTTATGACTGATTTATGTTATCAAATGTATAAAACTTTTGGGGAGTTTAGGTTTCGTAGGTGCAAATTCCTTAATTATTTAACCTATTTAATAAACCTGAAATCGTTAGGTTCTGGTCAACTTAAAGTGCTGATGGGTTTCTCAGAGGAAGCGTCGTCTTTATTTTACGAAATGTGTTCCGTGAAATGACCGGAGAATCTCTCTTCCGACCAGAAGTTAATGTCTGACTTTATTTAGTTAGCTTAAATCTGCGTAAGTAATTGTGTAGCCGTAACATCTGTCTGCCCTCAAGACCTGATCGCTAAAGCTCTTGGTTCACACGGCGAGTGTTTGAGTTCGATTTCCAGCGAGGGTAGAAACGTTGGACGTGTTTCTTTACACCGGTTGTCTATATTCACCCATCAGTAAAATGGGTACCTGGGTGTTAGTCGACTGGTGTAGGTCGCATCCTGGGACAAGAACCTAATTTTCCCGAAATGCTCAGCATGTCAAGGGCATGTCAGCTAGGCCTGTATACCTTGTACATGTACTTGTGGTAAATAAAGATATACATCCGCAGCCTTAATACGAATTACTAAACCTTAATCGATGGTCAGTCTTACTTAGATAAAAAAATCGATTGATTTTGTTTTGTGTAGGTCACAAATTTATGGAATAAAAATTGGGAATATTGAAATATATACTGGTTTTCATAAGACAGTTTGTGAGCTCCTCAACTGATAGGCTTCAAACCTAGACACTGATAACTTCATAATACAACTTTTCAACGGTTTCAAACTCGGTTCATTATGGGATGTGAGATAACTACAGAATGCCTCCGTAGTTTGACTTCAAACTTTTAAAGCTCCTTCTTGGTAGAAGTTGGTAGAAATTAGGGTTGTGTATGTCCTAATTTGTCAATTTTCATTAAAGAAAATGGGAAATTAGTTTCCATGCGATCGCTTTGTGAATGCCTCTTCAGTTTCATTTATAATCTTAAACGTTAATATTTAACTGCATTACAAACTTATGCCGCACTCTGCACTATGCCTTTCACGTGATCTGAGGTAGAGGACATTGTGGATGTACAGTACGGGAATAACTTTCCCGGATCATGCAACGTCCTAAATAAATCTAGTGTAATTTGATTTAAACCTTTCAGTACATAACTTCATTAAGGCTGCATGTCGCCTGTTCAACACCACTCAAGAATTCTTGTAGTTCCTACGATTAAACCCTGAAATTATATACTGAGACACAGACGTCTCAGTATGTCTCCTGTGTGATCATCGTACGTTGCAGGTTAACAAGGTGCTTGTAAAACAACAGTAACACTTGCGAGCCAGAGGGGAAATTGCACCTGGTTCACTAAATCACTGACTTCATACCAGACGAGGGCACCGTGTGCTTAAAAGTGATGAACTATTTGAAGACGTGTTTCCTGCCCCCTGCCCTGCCCTGCCCTGCCCTGCCCTGCCCTGCCCTGCCCTGCCCAGCCCAGCCCTGCCCTGACCTGCCCTGCCCTGCCCTGCCCTGCCAGCACTCTCACAACACTAGTTACTGTATCCTCCTACATAAGCAGTATCACACCAGGTCAAGAGTTAGACTTCAGAGTGTGAAGAAGTACAGCTGATGATTGTCGTGTAGACAGCGCGTGCAAGCGATCACTTAAATAATTACTTATTGGCTACTGCACAAAAAATTACAGCGGTAATAGTGTCTTTATAATTATATCTCGGATATTACAAAAGTCATTTCATACACTGTAATCTGATCACATATTAGTTAATTGACTGTCCCAGACGACGGACCTTTAAGACGTTGCCCGATTTGATTTTCTTCCTCCAACTTCTCCATTTTATTTTGCTCACAACTCGAAAACGCCTCATCCAATCTGCTTCAAATTTTCAACACTGTGTTTGGTAACTAGAACCAAATTTTTGGAACTGGCATGTTCACGTGACCAGAATTGTTGAACCCATTCCAGCATCCTGGAACGGTTGGCATAACTTCCAAAATCCTCAGTGGCGAGGCTTCAAATGTTCATAAGGATGCCGAAAAAATTTATGACAACAGAGAGTGAAATTTAAATGTGTAGATCCAGATGTAACCGTTTTATGTGTAAAATTCTGTGAAATTTTCATTTCCGTTACTGAACATTTTAAAGAGAATGCAAATTAGAAAAGAACGTTGAAAAAAAAAATAAAAATCCGAGGTTGTATAATGTTTTTAAGTTTAACGAGGAAAAACTTTCCTATTTTTCGAAACATTCTCAGCAACATTTACATTTATTACTCGAGAACGACTTATTCGATCGGCTTCAAAATTTCACCGCCTGTGTAATGTATCAATTGTGGACATCAATCAATCTTCAGTGATTGATGCATCATATAAAATGGATGGAACGTTTCATGAGTTTAGGCTGTGTTGGCACAAAAATTTATTGAATTCTGTGTAATTACTGGACAGCGGATCTTCTTGTCACCTTGAAAATTACTGTGCTAATGTTTTGTCCTCAAAGGAAAAACAATATCTTGATGTTAGGTTGTGTAAGTTATCCTGTGTCAGTTTTATTTAATCAAACTGGTTTCTGTCAGATAACTGGAGAACGTTTCTTCTGGTCAGAAATAAGTCACAGTGTTTGGCTTTATTTGGTTATCTTAAGTTAAATTAACTTAATGTTCTTTTATGTGTGTATAACATCTGTGACCTCAAGATCATTGTTAAATATTTGTATGTTATGTACACTTAAGTTATATAAAACGCACCTTCTTAAAAGCTGGTTAATCTTACTTAGAGAAAAATTTGGATTAATTTTGTGCAGGTCCCAGTTTACTTTTTTTAAGATATTTCATAAATTGAAATACTTTTTTGTGTATGATAATTTCTGAGTGGGATCTGATTAGCTTGAATCTTTCCACATTGATAACTTTATAATACAACTTTTGAGCAGCTTTAAACTTGATGTGCTGGTGTGGTTGAGGAAATTGGTCTCTTTGAAAGTTTTGAATTAGAATTGCTTTGTGTTGTGTAGTAGAAATTTGAAAAAAAAAACTGAAAATTTTTTGACATTAGTTTCCATATGATGACTTGCCAATGTCTCTTCTGATTCTCTTCAGATCTTGACCATTAATATTCAGCTAGATTGTCAACTTATGTCGCACTATTCCAGTCGCATGTATATGTTTTGTATTTCAGGGATTAAAGTATTGTTGTCTGGTGGTGGAGAGACCACTGTGCAGCCTTAATAACTCTTGTATAGTCAATAGGCTTCAAACCCCATTAATAGTTAGAATTTTAACTAGTATGATTTTGACGTTATTTTAAATTAGTATTTTAATATTGTTGTAGATTATGATGAAGAAACATCCGAAACGTCAATAAATTGAGCATTATATATATGTCGTGCCGAATAGGCAGAACTTGCGAGCTTGGCTTAAATAACAACGTTCATCTTGCCATATAGGACAAGTGAAAATTTGTGTATGCAATAATTTCACCAAAATCATTCTGAACCTAACGATAAAAATAAATTTCACTGTGTTTGTTTAGTATTAAATTATTGTAAATAAATCTAAAATATGTATAGTTGGGTTAGGCTAAAATAAATTTTTCTTGTTATAATAAGGTTAGGTAAGTTTTCTAAGATTCTTTTGGTACAAAATTACAAATTTTTGCATTAACAATAATGAAAAAAAATATCTTTAAACGTATAAGAGAAAATTTTAGAAAGGGCTTAAGTTTAAATGAGTTCTTGCTAATTGACCAGTTTTACATATTCGGCACGACATATATATATATATATATATATATATATATATATATATATATATATATATATATATATATATATATATATATGTGTGTGTGTGTGTGTGTGTGTGTGTGTGTGTGTGTGTGTTTGTGTGTGTGTGTTAATATAAATATAAATAAATATATATATATATATATATATATATATATATCTATATATATATATATATATATATATATATATATATATATATATATACCAAGTCGGCCGTCTCTCACCGAGGCAGGATGACCCCAAAAAGAAAAAATATCCAAAAATAAAATACTTTCATCATTCAACACTTTCACCTCACACATAATCACTGTCTTTATAGAGGTGCTCAGAACACAACAGTTTAGAAGCATATACCTATAAAGATACACAACATATCCCTCCAAACTGCTACTATCCCGAACCTCTCCTTTAGAGTGCAGGCATTGTACTTCCCATTTCCAGGATGTACTTCCCATTTCCAGGACTCAAGTCCGGCTATATAAAAATAACCGGTTTCCCTGAATCCCTTCACTAAATATTACCCTGCTCACACTCCACAAGATCGTCAGGTCCCAAATACCATTCGTCTCCATTCACTCCTGTCTAACACGCTCACGCACGCTTGCTGGAAGTCCAAGCAAGCCCCGCGCCCACAAAATCTCCTTTACCCCCTCCCTCCAACCTTTTCGAGGACGACCCCTACCCTGCCTTCCTTTCCCTACAGATTTATATGCTCTCCTTGTCATTCTTTGATCCATTCTCTCTAAATGACCAAACCAACTCAACAATCCCCTTTCAGCCCTCTGACTAATAAATTATTAACTCCACACCTCCTAATTTCCACACTCCGAATTTTCTGCATAATATTTACACCACACATTGCCCTTAGACAGGACATCTCCACTGCCTCCAACCGCCTCCTCGCTACTGCATTCACAACCCAAGCTTCACACCCATATAAGAGTGTTGGTACTACTATACTTTCATACATTCCCTTCTTTGCCTCCATAGATAACGTTTTTTGTCTCCACATACACCTCAACGCACCACTCACCTTTTTTCCCTCATCAATTCTATGATTAACCTCATCCTTCATAAATCCATCCGCTGACACGTTAACTCCCAAATATCTGAAAACATTCACTTCTTCCATACTCCTCCTCCCCAATTTGATATCCTATTTTTCTTTATCTAAATCATTTGATACCCTCATCACCTTACTCTTTTCTATGTTCACTTTCAACTTTCTACCTTTACACACACTCCCCAACTCATCCACTAACCTTTGCCATTTTTCTTTAGAATCTCCCATAAGCACAGTATCATCATCAAAAAAGCAACTGTGTCAATTCCCATTTTGTATTTGATTCCCCATAATTTAATCCCACCCCTCTCCCGAACACCGTAGCATTTACTTCTTTTACAACCCCATCTATAAATATATTGAACAACCATGGTGACATTACACATCTCTGTCTAAGACCTACTTTTACCGGGAAGTAGTCTCCCTCTCTTCTACACACCCTAACCTGAGCCTCACTATCCTCATAAAAACTCTTTACAGCATTTAGTAACTTACCACCTATTTCATATACTTGCAACATCTGCCACATTGCTCCCCTTTCCACTCTATCATATGCCTTTTCTAAATCCATAAATGCAATAAAAACTTCCCTACCTTTATCTAAATACTGTTCACATATATGCTTCAATGTAAACACTTGATCTACACATCCCCTACCCACTCTAAAACCTCCTTGCTCATCCGCAATCCTACATTCTGTCTTACCTCTAATTCTTTCAATTATAACCCTACCATACACTTTTCCTGGTATACTCAGTAAAGTTATTCCTCTATAATTTATATATATATATATATATATATATATATTCTTTCATTCAACACACCGGCCGTATCCCACCGAGGCGGGGTGGCCCAAAAGGAAAAACGAAAGTTTCTCCTTTTACATTTAGTAATATATACAGGAGAAGAGGTTACTAGCCCCTTGCTCCCGGCATTTTAGTTGCCTCTTACAACACGCATGGCTTACGGAGGAAGAATTCTGTTCCACTTCCCCATGGAGATAAGAGGAAATAAACAAGAATAAGAACTAGAAAGAAAATAGAAGAAAACCCAGAGGGGTGTGTATATATGTGCTTGTACATGTATGTGTAGTGTGACCTAAGTGTAAGTAGAAGTAGCAAGACGTACCTGAAATCTTGCATGTTCATGAGACAGAAAAAAGGACACCAGCAATCCTACCATCATGTAAAACAATTACAGGCTTTCGTTTTACACTCACTTGGCAGGACGGTAGTACCTCCCTGGGCGGTTGCTGTCTACCAACCTACTACCTATATATATATATATATATATATATATATATATATATATATATATATATATATATATATATATATATAGGATGGGGTCCACCTCTGGTGTAAATTGTTGGACCAATAGCCTCGGAGAAGTGGATAAAAAGGCTTCAAGGAAGAATATTTGGATTTCTTCCTGAAGCCGTTTGAATATTGCACTTCCCCTACCACCCCATCTTTTCATATATATATATTTTTTTTACCAATAGGAATACTTTATTACATAATATGGTACAGAAGATTTAAGAGATACATTGTTGATATAAAGATGGCCTATAAGGTACATGTTGTTACGTGTGTGTCACCGATTATAAGGCGAAAATCTCATCCAGCTCCTCAGAGCTGGGGCGTGTGTCCAAAATACAGCAGGCATTACCTCTTTGAGCAGCCGCACTGAGCCGCTGGAACAGAAAACTAGCTGCCCTGGGATCCCTAGTTACCCTGATGAGTCTTTTTCCCAGCTCCTTAAGGAATTTAGATGCACTCTTTCCCCATGAGCCAAGGGTCTCTGAGCCTATGGGAACAAACATATAATGATGGGCAGGTTCTCCATATTTTCTAGACTTTTGGGACTCCCTGAAGCTGGCAGCTGCCCCTCCTTCCTCCCTGGTGTATTGGAGATAGGTATCAGCCAAGGTAGATGCACATGTATAGTCCCACACCACCTGCTTCCCATCTGTCCAGGCTTGAAGGGTGATACCATCTGGACGCTTCTGGCTGCCATCATATCTGCATAGTTGGGGTGGCTCCCTTACTGCTGGGCATCCAGCTGTTGTGAGGCTCCTCTTGATAATGTTATTAACCTCCTCATGTCTTGCAATCTTTCCCTCGGATTTACGGCACACAAAACCATGGTACCCGAATCGGTCTGCTGCTTCACTGCCACAAATACACCTGTGTTCGGCGAGAATAGGGGCGGCAAGTCGAAGGGCAACACCGATGCGGATGGTCTGTGAGTCGAGGCGTGTACCAAGGCTGGAGTTGGGAACAGCCAACAGAAAGTCCCCAACATGAGGGGCTCTCACTGCCAGGAGGCGGGCTCTATCCTTCCCTGACACACTCTGAAGCATTGTTGAGGCTATATTTTCCACTATTGGACCATCCCAGTGCGATTGTTTGTAGTTGTTGGGGGGAGGAGGTCTGGTTTCAGAGCCCGTTAGATTATCCCAGATCATTGCTCCGTCAATGAATTTTTGGTCCTGGACTCCAATCTTGTCCCTAAGATGTTCAGGGAGAATCGCTGCTACAAGCTCTCTGGATGCAATACACGAGGACAGAAAAGCAGGTAACGCAATATGTGATGACTTGCGGACACCAATGCCTCCTAGTCTGACTGGAAGTGTAGCTTGGTTCCACTGCCCGTCTTCTAGAGTAAGGTTAAGTACTTTCGTAAAAATCTGCCTCAGAATACTGTCATATTCGTGCAGTATAGGGTTATCACGCGGACACGCACGCCAGGAGCTGTGACTCGACCCTTGCAGCCACAAATGTGAATACACACACTCACAGGTGCCAGGACAAGATATAGTAGACGTGTTAACTTTTATTATTCATATTTTACAAATATATAAAGCAATGTAAAATACCTTTGTTCAGTAAGAGCAAGTCACGGGGGCGACGACCCCCCACGACCATCAACAGGTACATACAATTTAGAATGTATTTCATATCACAATCAGTTTTGGTTTGTGCGAGTGTGAACTAATTAGCATATTTCCAGGACTGATGCCAGATCAACCAGGCTGTGATGGGTATGTGGGGCTGCGGGTCACCAGCAGCAACAGCCTGGTTGACCAAGCAAGCACCAGACAAGCCTGATCCATGGCCGGACTCCGGGAGTAGAAAGACTGTCGAAACTCATCAAAGGTATATCAGAGGCACTGTGTTAAAGGGGACATAAACAAGCAGTCCATACAATCAGTAAAGAGTATCGCCTTTTATTTCTTTATTTTGGTATTCGTGACCTAGAAGACTGCATCAGTGTTGTGTTAGAGCAGAGTGACTGCTACTAGACCAGTAATATGCTGGTCAGATGAGTTTTCTCATTTTTAAGTGTATTTACATTTTAATGATCTTTCTCTCCGACAGGTGAGTGCGGTGAAACAAGAGTGAGGTGGTGTGAGTCACCTGGTGAGTACACTACCCACAAAATGGGTTTACTTTGTGGGTTGGGGTAGCTTGTTCTCGTCTTAGAAGCACAAGTTAAACTCTTGTTGATCACTGTGGCACACCCTGGCACTGTGGCACACCCTGCAATTGAAATGACCTGAGAGTCTTCCCCGCCATCCACCCTCTATTGGAACGTTATAATGTATCCTGTAACAGTGGGTAAAAGGCTGGATCATGACGAGTAACACGGTACAAACCTACTGTAGTTATGATATGTCAGACGTTACATCAACATACTGTAACGTCTTGATTGTTATAATCATAACTAAGCGCTAAATCCACAAGGGTCTGTAACGTCTTGAACACCTTTTGTGACTCTAATAGAACAAGACGATAAACATGATAGATTTCTGTTTTATTGTATCATCGTTGATGTTGGGATGTCGAGAGTATTTTGTCATGATGTTACCATCACTGCTCTCAGCGTTGTCTTACATATCTGTCACATGTAATTAGTGTAACTTGTCATGATGTCCGCACTGCTGCCTCTAGCACACCTCTGACCCAGCACAACTGTTGTAACTGGTAGCTCCAATGTAATTCTAATAACATTTGTACCTGCCATAAATAAATTGAGGTTGGAAGCCACTCTGCTAGTAACACTACTGTCAGCACCTGTACAGCAGCAGCAGCAGCAGTGAGCACTGTTAGACAGTTGCTTACAATAGTTACATTATTCCAGCCACCACTACCTCAGGATACATAACACATAACACTACCTCAGGATACATAACACACCACACTACCTCAAGACACATAACACATCACACTACCTCAGGATACATACATCACACTACCTCAGGATACATACATCACACTACCTCAGGATACATACATCACACTACCTCAGGATACATAAAATCACACTACCTCAGGATACATAACACACCACACTACCTCAGGATACATAACACACCACACTACCTCAGGATACATAACACATCACACTACCTCAGGATACATAACACATCACACTACCTCAGGATACATAACACACCACACTACCTCAGGATACATAGCACAGCACACTACCTCAAGATACATAACACCACTACCTCAGGATACATAACACATCACACTACCTCAGGATACATACACATCACCCTACCTCAGGATACATAACACACCACACTACCTCAGGATACATAACACATCACACTACCTCAGGATACATAACACACCACACTACCTCAGGATACATAACATCACACTACCTCAGGATATGTAACACATCACCCTACCTCGGGATACATAACACACCACACTACCTCAGGATACATAATACACCACACTACCTCAGGATACATAACACATCACACTACGTCAAGATACATAATACATCACACTACCTCAGGATACATAATACATCACACTACCTCAGGACACATAACATCACACTACCTCAGGATAACACACCACACTACCTCAGGATACATAACACATCACACTACTTCACGATACATAACACCACACTACCTCAGGATACGTAATACACCACACTACCTCAGGATACATAATACACCACATTACCTCAGGATACATAACACATCACACTACCTCAGGATACATAACATCACACTACCTCAGGATACATAATACACCACACTACCTCAGGATACATAACACACCACTACCTCAGGATACATAACACACCACTACCTCAGGATACATAATACACACCACTACCTCAGGATACATAATACACCACACTACCTCAGGATACATAACCCACCACACTACCTCAGGATACATAATACACCACACTACCTCAGGATACATAATACTCCACATTACCTCAGGATACATAACACACCACACTACCTCAGGATACATAATACACCACACTACCTCAGGATACATAACACACCACTACCTCAGGATACATAACACACTACCTCAGGATACATACATCACACTACCTCAGGATACATAATACATCACACTACCTCAGGATACATAACACACCACACTACCTCAGGATACATAATACACCACACTACCTCAGGATACATAACACACCACACTACCTCAGGATACATAACACACCACACTACCTCAAGATACATAACACACCACTACCTCAGGATACATAATACACACCACTACCTCAGGATACATAATACACCACACTACCTCAGGATACATAACACACCACTACCTCAGGATACATAACACACCACTACCTCAGGATACATAATACACCACACTACCTCAGGATACATAACACGTCACACTACCTCAGGACACATAACATCACACTACCTCAGGATACATAATACACCACACTACCTCAGGACACATAACATCACACTACCTCAGGATACATAACACATCACACTACCTCAGGACACATAACATCACACTACCTCAGGATACATAACACATCACACTACCTCAGGACACATAACATCACACTACCTCAGGATACATAATACACCACACTACCTCAGGATACATAATACATCACACTACCTCAGGATACATAATACACCACACTACCTCAGGATACATAACACCACACTACCTCAAGATACATAATACACCACACTACCTCAGGATACATAACACATCACACTACCTCAGGATACATAATACACCACACTACCTCAGGATACATAATACATCACACTACCTCAGGATACATAACACATCACACTACCTCAGGACACATAACATCACACTACCTCAGGATAAATAACACACCACACTACCTCAGGATACATAACACATCACACTACCTCAGGATACATAGCACATCACACTACTTCACGATACATAACACCACACTACCTCAGGATACGTAATACACCACACTACCTCAGGATACATAATACACCACACTACCTCAGGATACATAACACACCACTACCTCAGGAGACATAATACATCACACTACCTCAGGATACATAACACACTACTACCTCAGGATACATAATACATCACACTACCTCAGGATACATAATACACCACACTACCTCAAGATACATAATACACCACACTACCTCAGGATACATAACACACCACTACCTCAGGATACATAATACACCACACTACCTCAGGATACATAACACACCACTACCTCAGGATACATAATACACCACACTACCTCAGGATACATAACACACCACACTACCTCAGGATACATAACACACCACTACCTCAGGATACATAATACACCACACTACCTCAGGATACATAACACACCACTACCTCAGGATACATAACACACCACACTACCTCAGGATACATAACACACCACTACCTCAGGATACATAACACACCACTACCTCAGGATACATATCACACTACCTCAGGATACATAATACACCACACTACCTCAAGATACATAACACACCACACTACCTCAGGATACATAATACTCCACACTACCTCAGGATACATAACACACCACTACCTCAAGATACATAACACACCACTACCTCAGGATACATATCACACTACCTCAGGATACATAATACACCACACTACCTCAGGATACATAACACACCACTACCTCAGGATACATAACACTACAGGTAAATCCCAAAATTTTAAATAGTGCAAAATGTTCACAACTTTCAAAAAGACATTGTTGTGGGAAAAACTTTGTTACTGGTACAACGTTTCGCCCAGGGCTGTGTTTTATTAAGTATAGAACAGTCGTGAACGCCGCCTTATAAGGCAAACCGCCACTCTGAGGTCAAACTGGAGAGGTCACAGGAAGGGGTCAAAGGTTGGGTCACGGGAAAGGTCCAGGGGTGAGGATAGGTCAGTAAGGTGAGGCTGGTAGGCAAGGGATAGGGGGAAAGGAGCACAGATGGGTAACATTTTTAATATATGAATTGTGGATGAAAGGAGTGACAAGTTTAGCCAGTGAGTACATCCTTTGTCTCATACTTTGATCTCCCTCAGGTACGGTATAGTTGCTGACTTCAGAGTTCTGGTTTTGGTTCTGCTGTTCTGAAAATGGTGCTGCACTATTAACATGGGAATGTTTCCGCTGGTGGGTGTTACACCATTTATCCTGCACACTTGTATCTGTGCGAGAGGATAAGTTCCAAGGTCACGCCTGTCTCACCAACGTAAGATTCACTGCTTCCCCCATACAGAATCCTGGAGGCCCCCACTCTCTTGGTATTCTGGGGTTTCAAGGTGTGCAAATCTCTTAGAAAGTCTTAGAAGTAACACCAGCATTGGCCTGACGAGAAGTTGGGGTGATGATTGTACTTGTCCTAGGAAAGAACGATATGACGGTTGATGTAGGGGGCACTCCACCAGAATGATACGAATATGTAAGGGCCTTCATGTTGCAGGCGTGGACGATATGTAAAGGAAATTTGATAATGCAACTATGTATTTCTGCTCAACTGCCAGATATTCATCGTCACAGATCCTGAGAGTACAAAGAAAGAAATCTGTGACAGTACTAAGTATGGTGTTGTGGTATGAAATGAAATGAACTATATCATCCTTAATGGTGAACTTTTGGTACCCCTAGTATTTAAGGTAAATATCAAGAAAGGATAGAGTCGTTTTTTTTCGTCCTCTTGAGTGAACTGTTTAGACCAAGTCATCCATATATCTTATCCAAATTATGCTACATGGAATGTTAAATCAGTGGTGGTTAACGCTCTCGCTTCACACGGTGAGGGCCTGGGTTCGATTCCCAGCCAGAGTAGAAACATTGGACGTGTTTCTTTCCACCTGTTGTCTATGTTCCCCATCAGTAAAATGGGTACCTGGGTGTTAGTCGACTGGTGTGGGTCGCATCCTGGGACACTGACCTAAGGAGGCCTGGTCACAGACCGGGCCGCGGGGGCGTTGACCCCCGGAACTCTCTCCAGGTAAACTCCAGGTAAACTCAAGATAAATTTTGACCAACGAACCTTACCTAACCTAACCTAACATGGTAGTAAAGGATGAATCTATTTTTGTTTCTAGAGATCATCTCCAAAAGAAAAGAGTTTGAATCTTGCCATGATGGCAAGGAAAATGGAGTGGATAATGAGAACTTTCAGAACAATAATGTCAGTGGTGACACTGACATTATTGTGCTCTCTCGGTGGGTGTACTGTTCAGTGTTGACAGTTCCATTCAGGGCAGGAGAGATGGGGCTGTAGCAAATGCAAAGATCATTTCCTGCCTAAATATAGCCAGTAAAGCATTTAAATTATGGGAAACATCTCAGAGTCCTTAATATGTTCTCACTGGAGTGGAGGAGAGAATATCAGAAACACTGCTGGAACAAGTGTAAAAGTTTTTGAGGGAAAACTAGACGATTTCCTTGGTCAAGTATCGGATTAACTAGGATGTCATGGATATGTGGGCCAGCGGGCCGCCAGCAGCAACAGCCTGATTGACGAGGCAAGCACCAGACATTCCTGGCTCAAGGCCGGGCTTTGAAAGTAGGAAAACTGTCGAAACATCGAAAGTAAGGTAAAAGTGTAAATGGTGTCGTTCGTTACAGTGTGAGGTGTTACAGATCCACAAGTGTCTTTGTAATTTATTAAGAGAAGCATCTAGGTTCAGTAACCATCGTTGTCAAGAATAACAACTGCACCATTGTTGTCAGACTTTCAAGCTACGTTATTAAGTGCATTGTTGTCAGACTTTCAAGCTACGTTATTAAGTGCATTGTTGTCAGACTTTCAAGCTACGTTATTAAGTGCATTGTTGTCAGACTTTCAAGCTACGTTATTAAGTGCATTGTTGTCAGACTTTCAAGCTATGTTATTAAGTGCATTGTTGTCAGACTTTCAAGCTACGTTATTAAGTGCATTGATATGAACTGTTACCCATCCTTCGCCTTCCTTTCCTACCTCACCTCATCTCTTTGATCTCTCCCATCACCTTTGCACCTTTCTTGTGACCCCACCTTGGATCTCTCTTGAGCTTGCCTCAGACTGCTGCTTTGCCATGTAAGACAGCAACAGCCTGGTTGACCTAGCAAGCACCAGACGATCCTGGCCCAAGGCCGGGCTGTGGGAGTAGAAAACTCTCCACCACCACCAATACTACCATCACTCTTCAGCCCCACCCCTCATAACCACCACTCTCTAGCCCCACCCCTCATCACCACCACTCTCCAGCCCCACCCCTCATAACCACCACTCTCTAGCCCCACCCCTCATCACCACCACCCTTCAACCCCCACTCTTCACCACCACCACAACTCTTGAACCCTGCCCCTCACCTGGAGTATACCTGGAGAGGGTTTTGGGGGTCAACGCCCCCAGGGCCCGGTCTGTGACCAGGCCTCATGGTGGATCAGGCCCTGATCAACCAGGCTATTACTGTTGGCCGCACGCAACCCGACATACGAACCACAACGAGGCTGGTCAGGTACTGACTTGAGGTGCCTGTCCAGTGCTTTCTTGAAGACATCCAGGGGCATGTTGGTAATCTCCCTTATGTATGCTGGGAAGCAGTTGAACATTCTTGGGCCCCTGACACTTATTGTGTTGTCTGTTATGCTAGTGGCGCCCCTGCTTTTCAGTGGGGGGATGTTGCATCGTCTGCCGAGTCTTTTGCTTTCATAGGGAGTGATTTTCGTGTGCAAGTTTGGTACTAATCCCTCTAGGATTTTCCAAGTGTATATAATCATGTATCTCTCCCGCCTGCATTCTACGGAGTACAGGTTGAGGAACTTTAAAAACGTTCCCAGTAACTGAGGGGTTTTATCGCGGTTATGTGCGCCGTAAAGGTTCTCTGTACATTTTCTCGGTCAGCAATTTCACCTGCGCTGTTAGTGTGCAGCAATATTCCAGCTTAGATAGAGCAAGCGACCTGAAGTGTGTCATCATGGGCTTGGCATCCCTAGTTTTGAAGATTCTCATTATCCATCCTGTCATTTTTCTAGCCGATGCGATGGATACAATGTTAAGGTCTTTGAAGGTGAGATCCTCTGACATGATCACTCCCAGGTCTTTTACATTAGTTTTTCACTCTATTGTGTGGTTAGAATTTGTTTTATACTCCGATATTGTTTTAATTTCCTCACGTTTTCCGTATCTGAGTAATTGAAATTTCTCATCATTGAACTTCATATTGTTTTCTGCGGCCCATTTAAAGATTTGGTTGTCCGCCTGGAGTCTTCAGGTGTCTTCATTGGAGGACACTGTCATGCATATGCGGGGGTCATCTGCAAAGGAAGACTCGGTGCTGTGGTTTACGTCCCTGTCTATGTCAGATATGTCAGGATGGGAGCGAGTACTGTGCCTTGTGGAACAGAGCTTTTCACCGTAGCCGCCGCAGACTTTACTACGTTTACTACTACTCTTTGTGTTCTGTTTGTTAGGAAATATAGATTCAGCTACCAACTTTTCCTGTTATTCTTTTATCACGCACTTTGTGCTCTATTGCACCGTGGCCACACTTGTCAATGGCTTTTGCAAAGTCTATGTATACTACATCTGGGTTTGTCTGTCTTCTAGAGCATCCCACCACCACCTTCAACCCCGCCCCTTATCACCACCACCTTCAACCCCGCCCCTTATCACCACCACCTTCAACCCCGCCCCTTATCACCACCACCTTCAACCCCGCCCCTTACCACCACCACCTTCAGCCCCGTCCCTTATCACCACCACCTTCAGCCCCGTCCCTTATCACCACCACCTTCAGCCCCGCCCATTACCACCACCACCTTCAGCCCCGCCCCTTACCACTTCCATCTTCAACACCGCCCCTTGCCACTAGCACCACGCAACAGTGAGCACGAGGTGCTTGTTGCCTGGCTTTGTCTTGTTCCCAGGCAATAGGCCAGACCCTCCTCTTCCTGCACTCACCACCCTCACCCCGCTCCAGCCACACCTCTCTCCACATTCCCCTTGCCCTCTTCAAATTCTCCCTGCCTTCTCAACACCCTACCTTCTCCATATTCTTACCGTCTTTAACTGTTCTCAGCATTACATTACCTTTATTTATCTGATTGGTTACTCATGATTGTTACGTCAGGGGCCATGTCTGTAGGCCTGTTTTGGCCCTTTCTGTAAGATATCGAATCAAGCTCTGGTCTAGTTGCCCTTAGGCAAATGCCATTTTAATTCGCTAATTATGGTTAGGAAACTGATCCGACTAAATAAAATATGTCATCTTTATTACAAAAGAATTCATATAAAAACTTAGTGTATGATATATAGTTGTCTCTCTTGCAGTGTAATACATAAAGATACACTTGATACGGAAAACAGTCGACATACGACTTGTAAATGTTTCTGTACAATACTTATGCTCAGTGACATGAGTCTTATACAATAATATTTATATGAAAGTTCTGAAATGTATCAAGTGAAGCTGTAGTCTTAATAAAGATTCGTATTAGATATCAGTCGAGACTATATATACAATAACTTAAAACATAATCCTTAAAGCCAGGAGTCTATGCTATCACTGAGTCAGAGACGAGTAAATACCGTTACCAACCATACCAGGGAATATCAACGGGTCCTCCATATGGGTTGAGTAACCTTCCTCTGTGCTGAAACAGAGTCAGGCACAATACCGAAGCAGAGTCCAACACAATACGATTCCTGACTGAAGCAATGCTGCACCTCAAATGGAGCCAAAGACTTAAGATATAAATAAAATTAGAGTGTCCTAGAGACACGCAACCTGTTTAGACATCAAATCCCTGGGTCAGAGAATGACTGTTCTCCACGGAAGCTCAGCAGCACTAGTAGACGGTTTCGGCTGAACAACAAACCTGAGTCAGAATATAATACAAGCGGGAGAGATGTTCCCTAGCCTCTTTGCAGGCCAGGACTGACTTGAGGCCACTCCTCCAAGCCTTACAATACCTCGTGATACCTGTACTTCATTGGCGGTGCGAGGGACCGCCAGACACTACCAACCTAACGACAGTTAGCCTGTTTGTTATTCACAGTGAAACGCCTATCGCTTCGAATAAACAGCCTACCTATCCACATGGGTAACAATATAAGGGCAGTACACATGTCCCCCACGGTTGCAGGTGACGGTGAAGGTTACTTCATCACTCCAACGTACCTCAGACCACTGTTGAGGATTCCAGTGAAGATATTTCTTTGCATAATCCGGCCTATGTTTCTCCTGTGGTTTGGAGAGGATCGGTTTCTTAACCTGGCGGTGACTACTGTAGCCCAGTTCTTACAGACACCTCTGAGAGAAGATGTAGGTTCTTTTCATTCAATTCTCAAGTAGTTAGGTTAGGTGTACTCTCTGACTGCTTCTTTAACACAGTTAAGGTATGATCAGATGCCTTTTTCGAGGGGCCAGGCCGAGGTTTAGCAGACAGTAACTTGACACCGCCACCAGCCTTGAAACGCTGCACCCAGTTCCTCACAGAACTCTCACATAGACCAACATTCTCCACTATTTCTTCCGTCTGGTGCCCAGCTTTGTGAAGCCCTATGATTTGAGCTATAGTTTCAGGTGTTAAAGACTTCTTTTTACCCATAATCAAAAATGTTCAGCCCCAAAACCAAAGAGAACGCCGGACAAATGATGAAGCGGATGAGAGACAAAATGCAACACTTCTCACCACGGCAGCCATGTGAGCATTGAGGAGTCACTGTGGAGTGTGGGGGCAGGTCGTGTCGTCATGCTAACAGCTGCTACCCGGAATAATGCACTGACGAAAAAAGAACCCCTGCATGGTAGGCCTTTGATTTTCGCCACGGCATTATGCCTGGGCGCTCACTCGACATAATACGGTGACTAGCAGTATATATATATATATATATATATATATATATATATATATATATATATGTGTGTGTGTGTGTGTGTGTGTGTGTGTGTGTGTGTGTGTGTGTGTGTGTGTGTGTGTGTGTGTGTGTGTGTGTGTATATATGTATATATATGTAATAAGATCACAGTAAACAGGCGATATCACGTCATGCAGAAGAACCACTGTGAAAAAATAGTGAAATTCCAGGTGCTTTCGAACCCATGTTGTACTGGCCCGCCATTGTGAGCGAGAACCGCATAATCCGCATGAGGAACTCTTGCTACCAGAAGGCGAGCTGTCCTTTCCTGACACACACAAGTACTGTTGAGGCTATATTCTCCATCACTGGACCATCCTAGTGTAACTGTTTGTAGTAGTTGGGGAAACAGCAAGACATAGTCGTTAGGGAATTTTCAACAAATTCAGTTGCAACAATAAGAACATCAACAAGATCTAATCAGTCGTGACTTTACTGATATAAGTTGGGAAGACGATATGAATAATATGACCTTTATCTCGAGAGGATGAGCTCATTGGCACTTGAAATATGCTCAAGACAAACCTTGGAAAAAAGAAAGAGAAGATGAATTTAGAAAGACAGAGGCACTTCTACAGATGACGACGATGGATCACATAACTTTTCAAAGGCTGCAAATTTGTGTGAAGAACTAAAGGAAACACTGGTTAGAGATAAGGATGTTAAGCTCAAACTGAATGAGTCAGATAGAGTTCACCAGAAACAGAGAGCAAGAAAGCTATAAATGAAATTGAAAGGAATCTAAAATACTTTTCCAGTATGCAAAATCCAGAGTAAAAACCACATGTAGCGTCGTATACGTAAAGGAGACGGTATATACGCTAATGACCACAAATGAGAGAAACACTGAGGTTGCAGCACGACTCTTGTGTTGAGGGAGCCATTAGTCAGTGAAGATTGACAACCCAAATGAGTTTTTCATGAGACTAAATGCTGCTGATATCCCCACAGTTTGACTTTACCCTAACCCAACTTGACTTTCATGAAGTCATTAATATCAAGTCCATTCATTCTGACCTAGACCCAGGCTTGTGGAACTCGCAATTCATCAAGAATTGCAGGAAACCATTATCCACTGCCTTAATTATTCTGTGAATGAGCCCTGATACTGTACTCGTCCCACATTCATTAAAAAGACACAGACATAGCCATCCTCCACAAAGATGGCAGTAAAACAAATGCAAATAACCATAGACCGATACCGCTAGCGTCAGACAATATCAAGATCATTGAAAAGATTTTAAGAAGCAAGATTACCAATCACATGTAATGACAACAGATGCACAATTCAGGGCAGCACCATTTTATAACAGGTCTCTCGTACTTACTGCTAGGCTTACGTATATATAGTGATAATGCAGAGGAAACACGGAAGGGTGTACAAATCTTGGGGAAATATTAAAAAAATATACAGGTTGTGGAAATAAAAAACAGCAGGGTTGTCAGTGAACGCAGTATACACAACAGTGAACGCAGTATACACAACAGTGAACGCAGTATACACAACAGTGAACGCAGTATACACAACAATGAACGCAGTATACACAACAGTGAACGCAGTATACACAACAGTGAACGCAGTATACACAACAGTAAACGCAGTATACACAACAGTGAACGCAGTATACACAACAGTGAACGCAGTATACACAACAGAAAGTATTTCCTTCTAGTAATCCGCACATCAGTCTCTGCCATAGTTAATAACAGTGACACCATAGTACTTGGTGTGATGGAAATGAAAAAACGAATCTTGAAAAGCTAAATACAGTGATCTATAAGTACCCAAAATCTAGGATGCAAGAAGTGCTGGAGACCAGTTCCTCGACAAACTGTAGAAGCTGCCAGCAGTCACAAGCTAACAAACTGTAGAAGCTGCCAGCAGTCACAAGCTAACAAACTGTAGAAGCTGCCAGCAGTCACAAGCTAACAAACTGTAGAAGCTGCCAGCAGTCACAAGCTAACAAACTGTAGAAGCTGCCAGCAGTCACAAGCTCACCAAAAACGTAAGTTAAATAATAATAATATAATTATAAAAATTATAGATATCAAACTACAGTATTACCAACATAAACAAATAATACATAAAATGCATAAATATGAAAGATTATATATATCAAACTAAAGTATTTATACTAACATATACTAACAAGTGTACCAGAACTGTTCAAGTGTACCAGGAGAACTGTTCAAGTGTACCAAGAGAACTGTTCAAGTGTACCAGAACTGTTCAAGTGTACCAGGAGAACTGTTCAAGTGTTACCATGAGTACTGTTCAAGTGTACCAGGAGAACTGTTCAAGTGTACCAGGAGAACTGTTCAAGTGTACCAGAACTGTTCAAGTGTACCAGGAGAACTGTTCAAGTGTACCAGGAGAACTGTTCAAGTGTACCAGGAGAACTGTTCAAGTGTACCAGTATCATGTGGGAGTTAGACACGTGGATTAGGTAAGAAATACTCACGTAGGCTGGTGGTACGTATAATTACAGATAATGTGTGTAACGCCCTTACAGCCGTGGCCTGCCTCCTTGCTCACACTCCTAACACTGACTGACTGGCTGGCTGCCCACGTACCCATAGAGGGTCTTTGAATAATGCCAGGTCAGCGCAATATGAGTTCAGATAGTGACTCACGCAGAGACGGTTGGTCGTTGAGTCAACGGTACACTGGTTACTGGTAACTGGTTACTACTACTGAGAGCTCGGCTAAGGATGGTACTTGGCGCCCAGTGATTGACTTTAGGAAGTTAAATGCGAAAACCATTCCAGATCGCTTTCCACTCCCTGTACTGGGTGATCTTTTACGTAATATCGGAGATAACAAAGTCTTTTCAACCCTGGATTTGTTACAAGGGTTTTGGCAAGTCCCTCTTCACGAGGACAGCCAAGAGCTAACTGCATTCTCCACTCCTACAGGTCATTATCACTTCCTCCGTATGGCGTTTGGATTACGATCTTCCCCTATCACGTTCTCAAGGCTCATGACTGATATCTTTAGAGGTCTCATAGGTAATGCACTTATGGTGTACTTAGATGACGTAATCGTCATGTCTAAAGACGTGGATACACACTTGAAAAGACTTGATGTAGTACTTGGTAAGCTTGAAGAAGCCAATTTAAAGATCAAACTGTCTAAATGTCAATTTTTCTGATCAGAAATTAAGTTTCTTGGTCACGTAGTCACTCCTAGAGGGGTTACGACTGACCAAAGTAAAGTAACTGCAGTACTAAATTTTCCAACTCCCAAAACTGCTGATGCCGTAAGATCCTTTGTGGGCTTAGCAGGTTTTTATAGATCTTTCATTGCCAATTTTTCTTCCATAGCTGCTCCTCTAACTGAGTTGCTTAAGAAAGATGCTCCTTTTGTTTGGACCTTCCGTCAAGAAAGAGCATTCCAAACTCTAAAAGAAAAGCTAACTACTGCTCCAATTTTGAAATTTCCAGATTTTTCTAAGCCCTTCTATCTGACAACTGATGCTAGTTCAATTGGCATAGGTGCCGTACTAGCTCAGAAGACCGATGGCAAGTACAACGCAGTTGCATTTGCTAGCCGAGTCCTTACGAAGGCTGAACGTAATTATACAGTAACTGAGCAAGAAGCTTTAGCAATAGTATGGTCTTTAAAGCACTTCCGAGACATTATTTATCAGTACTCTGTTCATGTCTTGACAGACCATGCTCCACTGATACCCTTATTCCAGAACAAACAACCTACTGGAAGGTTAGCCAGATGGACCTTGACTATCCAAGAGTTCAATCCCACCACTGCCACCATTTATCATGTGGGAGTTCGACACGTGGATTAGGTAAGAAATACTCACGTAGGCTGGTGGTACGTATAATTACAGATAATGTGTGTAACGCCCTTACAGCCGTGGCCTGCCTCCTTGCTCACACTCCTAACACTGACTGACTGGCTGGCTGCCCATGTACCTATAGAGGGTCTTTGAATAATGCCAGGTCAGCGCAATATGAGTTCAGATAGTGACTCACGCAGAGACGGTTGGTCGTTGAGTCAACGGTACACTGGTTACTGGTAACTGGTTACTACTACTGAGACCAGAACTGTTCAAGTGTACCAGGAGAACTGTTCAAGTGTACCAGGAGAACTGTTCAAGTGTACCAGGAGAACTGTTCAAGTGTACCAGGAGAACTGTTCAAGTGTACCAGGAGAACTGTTCAAGTGTACCAGAACTGTTCAAGTGTACCAGGAGAACTGTTCAAGTGTACCAGGAGAACTGTTCAAGTGTACCAGAACTGTTCAAGTGTACCAGGAGAACTGTTCAAGTGTACCAGGAGAATTGTTCAAGTGTACCAGGAGAATTGTTCAAGTGTACCAGGAGAATTGTTCAAGTGTACCAGGAGAACTGTTCAAGTGTACCAGAACTGTTCAAGTGTACCAGAACTGTTCAAGTGTACCAGAACTGTTCAAGTGTACCAGAACTGTTCAAGTGTACCAGGAGAACTGTTCAAGTGTACCAGAACTGTTCAAGTGTACCAGGAGAACTGTTCAAGTGTACCAGAACTGTTCAAGTGTACCAGGAGAACTGTTCAAGTGTACCAGAACTGTTCAAGTGTACCAGGAGAACTGTTCAAGTGTACCAGGAGAACTGTTCAAGTATACCAGAACTGTTCAAGTGTACCAGGAGAACTGTTCAAGTGTACCAGGAGAACTGTTCAAGTGTACCAGGAGAACTGTTCAAGTGTACCAGGAGAACTGTTCAAGTGTACCAGGAGAACTGTTCAAGTGTACCAGGAGAACTGTTCAAGTGTACCAGGAGAACTGTTCAAGTGTACCAGAACTGTTCAAGTGTACCAGGAGAACTGTTCAAGTGTTGCCAGGAGAACTGTTCAAGTGTACCAGGAGAATTGTTCAAGTGTACCAGAACTGTTCAAGTGTACCAGAACTGTTCAAGTGTACCAGAACTGTTCAAGTGTACCAGAACTGTTCAAGTGTACCAGGAGAACTGTTCAAGTGTACCAGGAGAATTGTTCAAGTGTACCAGAACTGTTCAAGTGTACCAGAACTGTTCAAGTGTATCAGAACTGTTCAAGTGTACCAGGAGGAAACATTGTTGTGTAAGATAGAAACTATAATACATAAACTATAATACATATGTCATGTGGGTTTTCGATATGTGGATGGGTAAAAATACTCACGTAGGCTGGTAGTACGTATAATATAACAGAAAGTATGGGGAGCACCAACAGCCGACCTGCCTCTCTCTGCTCCCTATCTTGACTGACCCATAGTGCCTACGGGTGAGGGTGTTTGAAATACTGCTATGGTCAGCAGCAATATGAATACAGTCAATGATTCACGCAGACGGTTGGTAGTGAGTCATCTACTGGTACACTGGTTACTGGTAACTGGTTACTAGGAACTGGTACTACTACTGAGAGCTCGGTGACGCTAATGTATGTCGTCCTGACATACAACTAATACAAACTAGAGACGGCAGGTGTACAGCTTGGGCTGATTCTATACAATGTCAAAGTACACAACAATTGAACATTATAACATACATAAGTAGAACATTGGAATGGAAGCTTACGTAACTGAAACTGTAATGAAACTGTAATGCAATACAAGGTATAATATAGCACAACTCATCGAATGAAACTCAACGTTGGGATTACACAGTAGAAGTGATAAAAAAAAATTTGATCAATCGATCTGTATTCATGTGATCTACGGATTCTGAGGAAGGAATATATACAAAGAAAGAAGTGTTTAACAGAAAGGCAGATTCGGTGCACTCAAATCTAGACTGTTAACTCTCAGAATTCGGAGAGAACGTGAACACAAAAAAAAAAATTCTTGAATACTGATAAGTTGATACTGTAATTATTCATCTATACAGGTTATTTACATTTAACCCCAATTCTGCTAGGGTGAGATTGATATATGCAGAATGGGTGTCATCTCTGGGAGGATCAAACTCTGTAGCACTGGCTAACTCATGGTGTATTTGAGGCAAATCTGAATTGGTAGTTACAAATGATACTTGAGGATTTCTCAATACCTGTCGTGTACGTAGGGAATAACGACATTCAGGTTGATCGTCTGACTGAGTATCAGAGGTAGAGAGTACAGGATCAGGAGGATTGTCAGAGTCTGTCACATTAGTCTGGGTTGGAACATCATTATCATCACATACTAACTTCATATGATCTAAATGCGATTCTTTATACTGACCAGTGCTAATTTCTCTAACCTTATACTTATTACCAGTGATATGTTCAACTACTCGATAAGGACCCACAAACTTTTGATCAACCTTAGGCATTGCAGACGTTTTGTTAAAGTTGGTCAGCATAACTCTCGAACCTACTTTGATTTTGGATAACTTTGCTCGAGTGTTTGCGACTCTTGTAAATTCTGCTGTTGATTTATGAAGTGTTTCACGGATTCTTCTAAAAACACTTACTAAGCCAGGAAGCTTGAAAAACGGCTGCAACAGGCTTGCAGGCTGGAGTACAGGGTGGAGGTGAGTGAGGGTAGCGAGTAGCTGGAGGTGGCGGACGGTTCACCTTTGACCTGCCGGCCCCCCACAAACAGTCTTCTAACGTCTGAAATACCCTTAAATCCACGCCCACACCGGTGCCACCATTTGTCATGTGGGTTTTCGATACGTGGATTGGTAAAAATACTCAAGTAGGCTGGTAGTACGTATAATATAACAGAAAGTATGGGGAGCACCAACAGCCGACCTGTCTCTCTCTGCTGCCTACTACGACTGACCCATAGTGCCTACGGGTGAGGGCGTTTGAAATCCTGCTATGGTCAGCAGCAATATGAATACAGTCAATGATTCACACAGACGGTTGGTAGTGAGTCATCTACTGGTACACTGGTTACTGGTAACTGGTTACTAGGAACTGGTACTACTACTGAGACATAAACTATAATACATAAACTATAATACATAAAACTCATATATAGTATATCAAAATACAGTGTATATATCATATATATCAAACCACAGTATATATATCGTGCTGAATAGGTAAAATTGGTCAATTAACAAGAACTCATTGAAAATTAAGTCCTTGCTAAGATTTTCTCATATACGTTTAAAGATATATTTTTATCATTAATGTTAATGTAAAAATTAATAATTTTGTACCAAAAGAACCTTAGTAAACTTACCTAACCTTATTATAACAAGCGCAATTTAATTTAGCCTATTCCAAATATATTTTAGAAAAGTTTACAATAATTTAATAATAAACAAACACAATGAAATATAATTTTTCGTTAGGTTCAGAATGATTTTTGCGAAATTACTGCACACGCAAATTTTCGCTTGCCTTATTCGGCAAGAAGAGCGTTGCTATTTAAGCCAAAATCCAAGTTTTACCTATTCAGCATGGCATATATACCATATATATCAAACTACAGTATATATACCATGTATATCAAACTACAGTATATATACCATGTATATCAAACTACAGTATATATACCATGTAGGGAACACTGTATCAACATCCAGGATCCCAGCCTATTCAACATCCTACCAGAAGATATCAAAAACACAGCTGGAACAAGTGTAGAAGCCTTCAAGAGGAAACTGGACAAGTATCTTCACCAGGTGCCAGATCAACCAGGCTGTGATGGATACGTGGAGCAGCGGGCCTCCAGCAGCAACAGCCTGGTTGACCAGGCAAGCACCAGACGAGCCTGGCCCATGGCCGGGCTCAGAGAGTACATGAACTCTCGAAACTCTTCAAAGGTATATCAAAAGTATCAACCTAAACCATATATATCAAACAAAATACTTTTATAGTAGGCTTATCCTAGCCAGCCTACCCAAAAGAAATGTTCAAGGAGAAAAGAGTGTTGTATGGGGTTGAAACTATAATACATTAAATATATATCATGCTATAGTATATTTACCATTTGTATCAAACTACAGTATATATATATATATACCAACATATAAAAAAAATTGTTATAGTAAGCCTATCCTAGCCAGCCTACCCAGAAGAACTGTTCAAATGCTAAAAGCTAAATACTTTCAGTGGCCCTGTACACTAGCTACTAGGAGAGTTGTCACGTGTGCCAGGAGTTGTAAATGACTACCATCATGAAAATCTATGTAATCTGCAGAATGAATAACAGACGAAGTCATGCTTGATTGCATGCAATCTCTGTGGTAAATGGTCCTATGGGTCGTGCAGGGACTTGAAACCAGCAGCCTATTGATATCACAAAAATGTTTTTGGGTTTGCCCAAACGAAATACACCTGTGGGAGAAAATTACGTCTATATTAAAATACAAGAACACCAACAAAATATCCTTCTTAGAAAACATGACAGCCTTGTATAACACCTGGGAAAATATAATGGGTGGGTCGGATGAGGCTGTCTTGGAGGACAGTGCACCAGATGGGGCTGGTGTTGTCCTGGAGGACAGTGCACCAGATGGGGCTGGTGTTGTCCTGTCATGTGGGGGTTCAAAACATGGATTGCGTAAGAACACTCACGTAGGCTGATTAGTACGTATATTGGAGGGAAAATATGGGGAGCACCACGCCTGGCCTGCCTCTCTGCTAACTCTCTCTAAGACTGACTCAAGAATTGGGTCCTAGGGGTGAGCGGCGTTCAAAAACATGCTATGGTCAGCTGTAACAACAGTGAATAACAGTGATTCACACAGACGGTTGGTAGTGAGTCATACTACTGGTAACTGGCTACTAGGAAATGATACTACTGAGAGTCCTGGAGGATAGTGCACCAGAAGGGGCTGTCTTGGATGACAGTGCACCAGATGGGGCTGTTGTCCTGGAGGACAGTGCACCAGATGGGGCTGGTGTTGTCCTGGAGGACAGTACTCCAGAGGGTGCTGGTGTTGTCCTGGAGGACAGTGCACCAGATGGAGCTGGTGTTGTCCTGGATGACAGTGCACCAGATGGGGCTGGTGTTGTTCTGGAGGACAGTGCACCAGATGGGGCTGGTGTTGTCCTGGAGGACAGTGCACCAGATGGGACTGATTTTGTCCTGGAGGACAGTTCACCAGATGGGGCTGGTTTTGTCCTGGAGGACAGTTCACAAGATGGGGCTGGTGTTGTCCTGGAAGATAGTGCTATAGAGGGTGCTGGTGTTGCCCTGGAGGACAGTGCACCAGATGGGGCTGTTGTCCTGGAGGACAGTGCACCAGATGGGGCTGTTGTTGTCCTGGAGGATAGTGCACCAGATGGGGCTGGTGTTGTCCTGGAGGACAGTGCACCAGATGGGGCTGTTGTCCTGGAGGACAGTCCAGCAGATGGGGTTGTTGTTGTTCTGGAGGACAGTTCACCAGATGGGGCTGGGGTTGTCCTGGAGGACAGTGCACCAGATGGGGCTGTTGTTGTCCTGGAGGACAGTCCACCAGATGGGGCTGTTGTTGTCCTGGAGGACAGTGCACCAGATAGGGCTGTTGACCTGGAGGACAGTGCACCACATGGGGCTGGTGTTGTTCTGGAGGACAGTGCACCAGATTGGGCTAGTGTTTTCTTGGAGGGCAGTGCACCAGATATGGCTGGTGTTGTCCTGGAAGACAGTGCTCCAGAGGGTGCTGGTGTTGTCCTGGTGGACAGTGCACCAGATGGGGTTGGTGTTGTCCTGGATTACAGTGCACCAAATGGGGCTGGTGTTGTCCTGGAGGACAGTACACCAGATGGGGCTGGTGTTGCCCGGGAGGACGGTGCACCAGATGGAGATGATATTGTCCTGGAGGACAGTGCACCAAATGGAGATAGTGGCTCTGGTAATAAAAAACAGGTAAAGACAACATTATACAATTTCTAGAGGGACAAAGTAGCAATACTGCCGGAGATGGAACAAAATGGGTTGAAGCACTGATGTCTGTACAGGGGCTGTAGGTAGTGAGGAAACAAAAAAAAAAAAACACACCAGTAGACAACACAGCCACAAAAAATCTTGGCAAACAAAAATCCAATTTATGCAAATTCTATGTCTTGGGTATCTGCAGGCATGGTATATGTGGAAAAACAGATGGGACATGTACTTTTGACCATCCCAAAAAATGCCACACCTACATGACAACAGGAGGGTGCAACTCTTCTTCTTGTAACTTATTTCACCCCAGAATGTGTTACTCGTCAGTCCATGAAAGAAAATGATACAAGGTATACTGTCGTGCACATCATCTATAGGGGAGAAAAAGACACAGATCCGCCAGACCATTGGAAACAAGAGAGGGAAGCCATAACCTCTCCAGAGAAGGTTTCTTAGTTTCAGGAAGAAAAAAATAACTGGCAAGAACTGACAAAAATCCTACACCCATTGATAACACTTCTGTAGCAGAGGCACAGTCATTGTCCTCCACTCCAGACCAACAGATATTAATGCCAGCAAACAAAGCCCCCCTAAATTCCATCAATATAACAACATTTTTCTTTGCAAACATACAGGGTCTAAAGCCATAAACAAAAAACAAAATACCTTACATCAAGGGACTCCTCACGGAGTCAAATACAATGTTTGCAGCTTTCACAGAGACCCACATAAAGGATCATTTTGGCAATGAAATGTGGATCCCAGGTTATAACCTATTCAGATGTGACATTAAACAGAAACAAGGGAAGGGGGCGTTGGCTTGTACGTCATAGAGTGGCTCATTTGCTCAGAACTACTGAACACCTCAAATGATGTAGGTGAAAATTTGGCAGTAAAGATCGAAAAACAAAACATTGTCATTGTGGTTGTATGCAACCTCCCAGCAATTCCAGGAACAGCTTTTGAAAATTGACCACTGTCTGGAAAAATCTCCCAACTCCTGCCCCAAGCATTTTGCTACTGGCGGGTTTCAGCTTGAGACACCTAAAATGGAGGAATGTAGCAAACAGTGTTTTAGCAAACATCACCCCAGGAGGCAGCTAGGATGAAAATTCACACACACACGAGCTATTTAATCTCTGCACTAAATTCAGTTTAAACCAGAAAATATTGGAGCCTACAAGACTAGACTATGCACTGGACATCCTCTTCACTAACAACGACGATCTGATACGTACTATAACCGTATCAAAGACAATACACTCGGATCACAACATAATAGAGGTACAGACATATATGAACAGGGCTCCTAACCAGCAAAATGTGATCACTTATGAGAGTGCCTTCACAAAATTCAACTTCAGTAACAAAAACATACAATGGGAACAAGTCAACCATGTGCTAAATGAAACAAGCTGGGAAGATATCCTAAACAACACGGATCCGAACCTTTGCCTAGAAAAAATTAACTTTGTGGCAATCGAGGTCTGCTCAAGACACATTCCATTAAGAAAGAGAAAGAGAAGATGTAAACTAGAGAGAGACGCTCCCTATACAGGCGAAAAATCACAGAACTGGTGAAAGGGGCCAATATATCTGAAATACGAAGAGAGGCACTGGTTAGAGTAGTATCAAATATCGAACTTAAGCTTAAAGAATCTTACAGGAGACAAGAATCTTGGGAAGAACTTAAAGCCATCAATGAAATTGAAAGAAACCCAAAATGCTTCTTCTCTTGTGCAAAATCTAAAGGGAAAACAGCATCCAGTATTGGATCCCTGTATAGACGAGATGGGACAAACACAGATGACAACAAAAGAAATGAGTGAGATACTAAAGTCCCAATATAACTCGGTGTTGAACGAGCCGTTAACCAGACTATGGGTCGACAATCTAAATTAATTTTTTATGACCGAGACTCAAAATTTCATTTAGGGATGTTATTATACTAACACCACAAGACTTCGAAAAGGCAATTAATGATATGCCAAATGGGCATATCATTAATTGGAGCAGAGTGCATGGCCATTACCCATACACCCGGACACATGGAATTCAATGTTCATCAGGAACTGCAAGAAGCCCCTGTCACGTACCTTCAGCATTCTATGGAGAGGGAGCATGGACACAGTTGTTATCCTACACTCACTAAAAATCAACGGACATAGCCCCACTCTAAAAAAGTAGTGGTGGTGGTGGTAGCGTGTAGACCAGACCATGGTGGTTGTGGTGGTGGTGGTGGTAGCGAGTAGACCAGACCATGGTGGTTGTGGTGGTGGTGGTGGTAGCGAGTAGACCAGACCATGGTGGTTGTGGTGGTGGTGGTGGTAGCGTGTAGACCAGACCATGGTGGTGGTGGTAGCGCGCATACCAGACCTTGCAGGTGGTGGTAGTGTACAGGTTAGCGTACACGGTAGTATACAGGGTAGCGTGCAGGGTACCGGGTACCTGCCCACCTCTTCCTCTCCTGAAAATTATATATAGTTTCTCATGTTTTCCTTTTTTTGTGGTGACGCTGCCGTCTGGTGCTGCCATGTACCACAGTGCCGCTGCCGTCTGTCTCGTGCTGCCATGTACCACAGTGCCGCTGCCGTCTGTCTCGTGCTGCCATGTACCACAGTGCCGCTGCCGTCTGTCTCGTGCTGCCATGTACCACAGTGCCGCTGCCGTCTGTCTCGTGCTGCCATGTACCACAGTGCCGCTGCCGTCTGTCTCGTGCTGCCATGTACCACAGTGACGCTGCCGTCTGTCTCGTGCTGCCATGTACCACAGTGCCGCTGCCGTCTGTCTCGTGCTGCCATGTACCACAGTGCCGCTGCCGTCTGTCTCGTGCTGCCATGTACCACAGTGACGCTGCCGTCTGTCTCGTGCTGCCATGTACCACAGTGCCGCTGCCGTCTGTCTCGTGCTGCCATGTACCACAGTGCCGCTGCCGTCTGTCTCGTGCTGCCATGTACCACAGTGCCGCTGCCGTCTGTCTCGTGCTGCCATGTACCACAGTGCCGCTGCCGTCTGTCTCGTGCTGCCATGTACCACAGTGACGCTGCCGTCTGTCTCGTGCTGCCATGTACCACAGTGACGCTGCCGTCTGTCTCGTGCTGCCATGTACCACAGTGCCGCTGCCGTCTGTCTCGTGCTGCCATGTACCACAGTGACGCTACCGTCTGTCTCGTGCTGCCATGTACCACAGTGCCGCTGCCGTCTGTCTCGTGCTGCCATGTACCACAGTGCCGCTGCCGTCTGTCTCGTGCTGCCATGTACCACAGTGCCGCTGCCGTCTGTCTCGTGCTGCCATGTACCATAGTGCCGCTGCCGTCTGTCTCGTGCTGCCATGTACCACAGTGACGTTGCCGTCTGTCTCGTGCTGCCATATGCCACAGTGCCGCTGCCGTCTGTCTCGTGCTGCCATGTACCACAGTGCCGCTGCCGTCTGTCTCGTGCTGCCATGTACCACAGTGCCGCTGCCGTCTGTCTCGTGCTGCCATGTACCACAGTGCCGCTGCCGTCTGTCTCGTGCTGCCATGTACCACAGTGCCGCTGCCTTCTGTCTCGTGCTGCCATGTACTACAGTGCCGCTGCCGTCTGCCTCGTGCTGCCATGTACCACAGTGCCGCTGCCGTCTGTCTCGTGCTGCCATGTACCACAGTGCCGCTGCCGTCTGTCTCATGCTGCCATGTACCACAGTGCCGCTGCCGTCTGTCTCGTGCTGCCATGTACCACAGTGCCGCTGCCGTCTGTCTCGTGCTGCCATATACCACAGGGCCGCAGCCGTCTGTCTCGTGCTGCCATGTACCACAGTGCCGCCGAGGACCCACTTTTTTGACCTTGTCCTCAGAAAGGAAATATTGATTTTTTTCCTCGATGACTGTGATACTGGTATCCAACACCCACAAGTTGATAAGACATATGTACAACATTTGGAACGTTTCACCTACACAGTTGGCTTCTTTAGTCTAGTACACAGGAGGCAACAGAAGCAGTAAGGAATGTAATCAGTCCACCACTCTTGAACACGAAGTTTTGAGGTGGTCAGTCCTGCAGCTTGGAGAAGATTATTGGTCCATCGTCTGAAACAATGTGAAGATAAATCATCAGTATGGAGACTTGTATACTGTCAGAGGCGAGGCGCTGAGCAGGCTGAGGGACAGATTACCTCAGAACTATGTCTTCAAGGGTGACGGACTGATTACATCTTTACAAAGCTGAATACTACTTCTGCTGCCTTCTCTATACTCAAGTGAAGAAGGCTACTGCGTAGGCTAAACGTTTCTTTCTCAGTAGTAGTACCAGTTCCAGTAACCAGTTACCAGTAACCAGTGTACCAGTAGATGACTTACTACCAACCGTCTCTGCGTGAATCACTGTCTGTATTCATATTGTTGTTGTATCATGTGGGAGTTCGACACGTGGATTAGGTAAGAAATACTCACGTAGGCTGGTAGTACGTATAATTACAGATAATGTGTGTAACGCCCTTACAGCCGTGGCCTATCTCACTCGCTCCTCTCGTAACACTGACTGACTGGCCGCCCACAGTACCCAGTGAGAGGGTCTTTGAAATAATGCCAGGTCAGCGCAATATGAGTTCAGATAGTGACTCAGGCAGAGACGGTTGGTCGTTGAGTCAATGGTACACTGGTTACTGGTAACTGGTTACTACTACTGAGAGCTCGGCGACGCTAACGTATGTCGTCCCGACATACAACTAATACAAACTAAGGCAGGTATACGGCTTGGGCTGATTCTATACAATGTCAAAGTACACAACAATTAAACATTATAACATACATAAGTAAAACATTGGAATGGAAGCTTACGTAACTGAAACTGTAATGCAATACAAGGTATACTATAGTACAACTTAAAACTCAACAAATGAACAACGAACTCAACGTTGAGATTACAAGTGATAAAAAAAAATTTTGATCGATCGATCTGTATTCATGTGATCTACGGATTCTGAGGAAGGAATATATACAAAGAAAGAGTGTTTAACAGAAAGGCAGATTCGGTGCACTCAAATCTAGACTGTTAACTCTCAGAATGCGGAGAGAACATGAACACAAAAAAAAATTCTTGAATACTGATAAGTTGATACTGTAATTATTCATCTATACAGGTTATTTACATTTAACCCCAACTCTGCTAGGGTGAGATTGACATATGCAGAATGGGTGTCATCTCTGGGAGGATCAAACTCTGTAGCATTGGCTAACTCATGCTGTATTTGAGGCAAATCTGAATTGGAAGTTACAAATGATATTTGAGGATTTCTCAATACCTGTCGTGTACGTAGGGAATAACGACATTCAGGTTGATCGTCTGACTGAGTATCAGAGGAAGAGAGTACAGGATCAGGAGGATTGTCAGAGTCTGTCACATTAGTCTCGGTTGGAACATCATTATCATCACATACTAACTTCATATGATCTAAATGCGATTCTTTATACTGACCAGTACTAATCTCTCTAACCTTATACTTATTACCAGTGATATGTTCAACTACTCGATAAGGACCAACATTGGATGGCTTTGCTCGAGTGTTTGCGACTCTTGTAAATTCAGCTGTTGATTTATGAAGTGTTTCACGGATTCTTCTAAAAACACTTTGAGCTAAGCTGGTACGAGTTGCTATGAAATCATCAGGGTTGTAATTTGGTTTCGGATTAGAATATAACAACTCATAAGGCAAACGTTTATCTACACCATACAATGCATAATGTGGAGTGTCACCTATAGAAACATTGTAAGCAGAATTTATAGCACACTGCACATCAGGTATAACTTCATCCCAAGTTTCACTGTTGGGATTGATAGTGGCTCTCAAGACATCAAGTACTTTCTTATTGGTTCGTTCCGCTAACCCATTGCTGGCAGGATGATGAGGAACAATGGTGGATTTAGAGATCTTGTACAAGGAACACAAATTTTCAAGAATCTCATTACAGAATTCACCTCCATTATCTGTTACTAGGGACTTAGGGGTGGTATGCCTGCAGATAATGCGTTCTTTAAACGCTTTAGCTACTGTCTCGGCAGTCTTATCTGCAATAGGAACTAACTCACAATATCTGGTGAAATGGTCTACCATAACACACAGATGTTTGTTACCTTGGATTGAACATTGGAAATTAGTTAACAAATCTAGCGCAACTCTTTCCCACGGTTCGCTAGTAGTTGGATATACTTGGATTGGATTAGGACCATTAGCATTGCCTTTATGTTGCATGCAGACACTACATTTCTTAACATACTCAGAAATATCAGTTGCCATACGAGGCCAAAAGTATTTCAATCTGGCTTGTTTTACTGAACGATCCATACCAGGGTGTGCAACACCTGGTACATCGTGAACTAGCTGTAAGGCTATTCACTAGTGACTGTGGAATTACTAACTGGTATACTCTTCTGCTAGGAGTACCCAACTCGGCTGTTCGATACAGTAATTCTTGGTTCATGACAAAGTCACTGATGGGTGCTGGTGGCTTCACAGTCAGAATAAGATCTTCCTGGAGCAGGAATCGAATCACACCAGACCACATGGGATCTGTTCGTTGAGCATTCTTTACATCTTCAGCACTAAATGGAGGGTCTGCAGTTACTATACTAACATGTCGCGATAAGGCATCTGCGACTACATTTGACTTGCCAGGTAAATGCTCAAAGGTGGGATTGAACTCTTGGATAGTCAAGGTCCATCTGGCTAACCTTCCAGTAGGTTGTTTGTTCTGGAATAAGGGTATCAGTGGAGCATGGTCTGTCAAGACATGAACAGAGTACTGATAAATAATGTCTCGGAAGTGCTTTAAAGACTATACTATTGCTAAAGCTTCTTGCTCAGTTACTGTATAATTACGTTCAGCCTTTGTAAGGACTCGGCTAGCAAATGCAACTGCGTTGTACTTGCCATCGGTCTTCTGAGCTAGTACGGCACCTATGCCAATTGAACTAGCATCAGTTGTCAGATAGAAGGGCTTAGAAAAATCTGGAAATTTCAAAATTGGAGCAGAAGTTAGCTTTTCTTTTAGAGTTTGGAATGCTCTTTCTTGACGGAAGGTCCAAACAAAAGGAGCATCTTTCTTAAGCAACTCAGTTAGAGGAGCAGCTATGGAAGAAAAATTGGCAATGAAAGATCTATAAAAACCTGCTAAGCCCACAAAGGATCTTACGGCATCAGCAGTTTTGGGAGTTGGAAAATTTAGTACTGCAGTTACTTTACTTTGGTCAGTCGTAACCCCTCTAGGAGTGACTACGTGACCAAGAAACTTAATTTCTGATCTGAAAAATTGACATTTAGACAGTTTGATCTTTAAATTGGCTTCTTCAAGCTTACCAAGTACTACATTAAGTCTTTTCAAGTGTGTATCCACGTCTTTAGACATGACGATTACGTCATCTAAGTACACCATAAGTGCATTACCTATGAGACCTCTAAAGATATTAGTCATGAGCCTTGAGAACGTGATAGGGGAAGATCGTAATCCAAACGCCATACGGAGGAAGTGATAATGACCTGTAGGAGTGGAGAATGCAGTTAGCTCTTGGCTGTCCTCGTGAAGAGGGACTTGCCAAAACCCTTGTAACAAATCTAGGGTTGAAAAGACTTTGTTATCTCCGATATTACGTAAAAGATCACCCAGTACAGGGAGTGGAAAGAGATCTGGAATGGTTTTCGCGTTTAACTTCCTAAAGTCAATCACTGGGCGCCAAGTACCATCCTTCTTAGGTACTAGTATCAAGGGTGCATTCCAAGGTGAATTGCTAGGTGCAATAACTCCATCATCAAGCATTTGATTGATCAATTCTTCTGCGACAGCGACTTGTGAATGAGGCATTCTGTACGCAGGTATGTAGATAGGTCTAGTACCAGGTTCAAGTGGAATACGATGGGACAATAAGTTCGTTATACCCATCTTCTCACCTGGTAAAGCAATGGCTTTACGACGTTTGTTCAACAGAGTCAACAAACGCTTGACTTCATCTGGGAAGTCAGTGGGAGCTAAGTCTTTCTCCTCAACTGGTGGAACTGACCACAGCAGTATTTCAAACACCCCCTCACATATGGGTACTGGGGTTAGTTAGTTTTACGAGTGAGAGCAAGGAGGCAAGTCGCGGCTGTTTGGCGCTTCCCACATTATCCGTAATATACGTACTTCCAGCCTACGTGAGTATTTCTTTACCCTATCCACGTGTTCGAACCCCACATGATAAATTAATAGTCACCTAACTGTTAGACACATGTCTTGCTTAAGTGTGTCGTCGGTGAAGCAGTATTGGTAAAACACACTGAACATTCTCAACAAACACGGAACATCCGCCCTGCCTGAGGGTCAAGGGTCGACTGCCCTACACGAGGTCAAACCAGCTGCTGTATGGTAACACGACCACAACCTCGCCCAAATACGGTCATTATGATCTCATCTTGTGGGCTGGGGGGGGGGGGGAAGCGCTCTCCTCCAGCCATAACATATTTTGTCTCACCTAACAACCTTTTAGTGCACTGGTGGGATTTTCTTGTGACTTTTATTACTGCTGGGTTTAATATACTGTGTTGCCAGGTTAGAAGAGCCCTGAGACCGGTTGCAGGTATACAGAGAGGTATATCTAGCAAAGTATATGCACAGTATAATCCCTATTTTTGGTACTCAAGTTTTCATGCAGCCTGAACCATCATGTAGCAGACAGACTTCAAACCTTATTAACCAGCCAAGCTCATGTCTAGGGTCTTGTGATAAGTCGATTAATCTGGTCTGGTGGTGGCAGCATTGTTGTGGTGGTGATGACAGTATTGTTGAGGTGGTGATGGCAGTGTGGTGGTGGCAGCATTGTTGTGGTGGTGATGGCAGTGTGGTGGTGGCAGCATTGTTGTGGTGGTGATGGCAGTGTGGTGGTGGCAACATTGTTGTGGTGGTGATGGCAGTGTGGTGGTGGCAGCATTGTTGTGGTGGTGGCAGCATTGTTGTGGTGGTGATGGCAGTGTGGTGGCGGCAGCATTGTTGTGGTGGTGATGGCAGTATTGTTGTGGTGATGGCAGTGTGGTGGTGGCAGCATTGTTGTGGTGGTGATGGCAGTATTGTTGTGGTGGTGATGGCAGTGTGGTGGTGGCAGCATTGTTGTGGTGGTGATGGCAGTATTGTTGTGGTGGTGATGGCAGTATTGTTGTGGTGGTGATGGCAGTGTGGTGGTGGCAGCATTGTTGTGGTGGTGATGGCAGTGTGGTGGTGGCAGCATTGTTGTGGTGGTGATGGCAGTGTGGTGGCGGCAGCATTGTTGTGGTGGTGATGGCAGTGTGGTGGTGGCAGCATTGTTGTGGTGGTGATGGCAGTGTGGTGATGGCAGCATTGTTGTGGTAGTGATGGCAGTGTGGTGGTGGCAGCATTGTTGTGATGGTGATGGCAGTGTGGTGGCGGCAGCATTGTTGTGGTGGTGATGGCAGTGTGGTGGTGGCAGCATTGTTGTGGTGGTGATGGCAGTGTGGTGGTGGCAGCAGTGGTGGTGTGGTGGTGGTGGTGTGGGTGGTGGTGGCGGTGGTGGTGGTGGTGGTGGTGGTGGTGGTGGTGGCGGTGGTGGTGGTGGTGGCGGTGGTGGTGGTGGCGATGGTGGTGGTGGTGGTGGTGGTGGTGGTGGTGGTGGCGGCAGCAGTGGTGCTGTGGTGGTGGTGGTGGTGGCAGCAGTAGTGTTGTGGTGGCGGTGGCAGCAGTGGTGTTGTGGTGGTGGTGGCAGCAGTGGTGTTGTGGTGGTGGTGGTGGCGGCAGCAGTGGTGTTGTGGTGGTGGTGGCAGCAGTGGTGTTGTGGTGGTGGTGGCAGCAGTGGTGTGGTTGTGGTGGCGTCGGCGGCGGCGGCGGCAGCAGTGGTGTGGTGGTGGCAGTGTTGTCACGGTCGTATTATGTTCTCTCATTTAGCTTGTGTGACCAGCTGCACAGGTACTCTCCACACTCCACAACTGACCTGGTGCTTCACAGGTACTCTCCACACAGCTGACCTGGTGCTTCACACTCCATGCAAATCTTGGGTGACTAAGCCTGGTCTCTAACCAGGTAGCAGGTAGACCAAGTAGCAGGTAGACCAGTTAGCAGGTAGACTAGGTAACAGGTAGACCAGGATGTAGGTAGACTAGTTAGCAGGTAAACCAGGTAGTATTAAATTTACTACCAGAAGTGTTCATTGTGTTTACTCTGATACAGAATATTTTATTTTCGATATGCATTGAGATTCCGTTGTTGGTACATTGTGGCACCATGTACATCTGAGGCACCAGAGGCTCACAGTGCCTCGTGTAATAAAAACATTATACACTCTCATACTTACCTGGAATCTACGTTGAGGGTGTCCCGGGGGTCAGCACCCCCTGCGACCCGGTCCACGACCAAGCTGTTACTACTTGCCGCAACGTACGAACCACAGCCCGGCTGTGGTTCGTACTTTTGAAGACAACCTGGGATTTATTAATCCCCTCCCTCCTTATGTACGATGGGTGGCCGTTTGTCTTGGGCCCCTGATATTTATTATCTCTCAGGGTACATATGGCACCCCTGCTTGGGGCTGTGTTATACCGTCTGCCGAGTCTTGCTTTCGTATGGAGTGATTTCTGGAACTAGTCCTAGGATTTTTCAGGTGTAAATTATGGTGCATCTTTCTCGCCTGCGCTCCATGCAGTACAGGTCAAGGTACTTCAAACGTTCCCAGTAATTAAGGTGCCTGACTGAACTTAAATGTGTAACCAAGGTTCTCAGTACGTTCTCCAAATATTCAATTTCGCCTACCTTGAAAGAGGCTGTGTACAGCAGTATTAAAGCCTAGAGAGAACAAGTGATTTTAGAGAATCATCAATAGCTTTGAATCCCTTGTTTTGTCGGTTCTCATTATTCTTCCTATCATTTTCCTAGCAGATATGATAACGACATTATTGCGAACTATGAAATAAAGATCCTCTGACATCACTTCCAAGTCCTTCACATTTATTTTTCGCTATTGTGTGGTTAGAATTTCTTTTATGCTCCGTTCTAGCTTTTATTTTCCAAAGTTATTCATAGCGGAGTAACAGAAGTGTGTCTTCACTGAACACATCGTTTTCTGTGACCCATTGGAAAACTTGGTTTATATCCGCTTTGAGTTTTACAGTGTCCTCAAAGATGACGCTCATGCAAATTCTTATATCATCAGCATGTCGACATAAGCATTATACAGCCTCACACTACAACAAGAGCATCATACAGCCCTCACACTACAACAAGAGCATCATACAGCCCTCACACTACAACAAGAGCATCATACAGCCCTCACACTACAACAAGAGCATCATACAGCCCTCACACTACAACAAAAGCATCATACAGCCCTCACACTACAACAAAAGCATCATACAGCCCTCACACTACAACAAAAGCATCATACAGCCCTCACACTACAACAAAAGCATCATACAGCCCTCACACTACAACAAAAGCATCATACAGCCCTCACACTACAACAAAAGCATCATACAGCCCTCACACTACAACAAAAGCATCATACAGCCCTCACACTACAACAAAAGCATCATACAGCCCTCACACTACAACAAAAGCATCATACAGCCCTCACACTACAACAAAAGCATCATACAGCCCTCACACTACAACAAAAGCATCATACAGCCCGCACACTACAAAAAAGCATCATACAGCCCTCACACTACAACAAAAGCATCATACAGCCCTCACACTACAACAAAAGCATCATACAACCCTCACTACAACAAAAGCATCATACACCCCTCACACTACAACAAAAGCATCATACAACCCTCACACTACAAAAAAGCATCATACAACCCTCACACTACAACAAAAGCATCATACAACCCTCACACTACAACAAAAGCATCATACAACCCTCACACTACAACAAAAGCATCATACAACCCTCACACTACAACAAAAGCATCATACAACCCTCACACTACAACAAAAGCATCATACAACCCTCACACTACAACAAAAGCATCATACAACCCTCACACTACAACAAAAGCATCATACAACCCTCACACTACAACAAGAGCATCATACAACCCTCACACTACAACAAAAGCATCATACAACCCTCACACTACAACAAAAGCATCATACAACCCTCACACTACAACAAAAGCATCATACAACCCTCACACTACAACAAAAGCATCATACAACCCTCACACTACAACAAAAGCATCATACAACCCTCACACTACAACAAAAGCATCATACAACCCTCACACTACAACAAAAGCATCATACAACCCTCACACTACAACAAAAGCATCATACAACCCTCACACTACAAAAAAAGCATCATACAACCCTCACACTACAACAAAAGCATCATACAACCCTCACACTACAACAAAAGCATCATACAACCCTCACACTACAACAAGAGCATCATACAACCCTCACACTACAACAAAAGCATCATACAACCCTCACACTACAACAAAAGCATCATACAACCCTCACACTACAACAAAAGCATCATACAACCCTCACACTACAACAAAAGCATCATACAACCCTCACACTACAACAAGAGCATCATACAACCCTCACACTACAACAAAAGCATCATACAACCCTCACACTACAACAAAAGCATCATACAACCCTCACACTACAACAAAAGCATCATACAACCCTCACACTACAACAAAAGCATCATACAACCCTCACACTACAACAAAAGCATCATACAACCCTCACACTACAACAAAAGCATCATACAACCCTCACACTACAACAAAAGCATCATACAACCCTCACACTACAACAAAAGCATCATACAACCCTCACACTACAACAAAAGCATCATACAACCCTCACACTACAACAAAAGCATCATACAACCCTCACACTACAACAAAAGCATCATACAACCCTCACACTACAACAAGAGCATCATACAACCCTCACACTACAACAAAAGCATCATACAACCCTCACACTACAACAAAAGCATCATACAACCTTCACTCACACTACAACAAAAGCATCATACAACCCTCACACTACAACAAAAGCATCATACAACCCTCACACTACAACAAAATCATCATACAACCCTCACACTACAACAAGAGCATCATACAACCCTCACACTACAACAAAAGCATCATACAACCCTCACACTACAACAAAAGCATCATACAACCCTCACACTACAACAAAAGCATCATACAACCCTCACTCTACAACAAAAGCATCATACAACCCTCACACTACAACAAAAGCATCATACAACCCTCACACTACAACAAAAGCATCATACAACCCTCACACTACAACAAAAGCATCATACAACCCTCACACTACAACAAAAGCATCATACAACCCTCACACTACAACAAAAGCATCATACAACCCTCACACTACAACAAAAGCATCATATAACCCTCACACTACAACAAAAGCATGTTTTCAGTGTGAGCTCAAACATATGTATGGTCGTTGAGGGAGTGTTGCTGGTTCCCGGTGTTGGTGGTTACTGGTTCCCGGTGTTGGTGGTTACTGGTTCCCGGTGTTGGTGGTTACTGGTTCCCGGTGTTGGCGGTTACTGGTTCCCGGTGTTGGCGGTTACTGGTTCCCGGTGTTGGTGGTTACTGGTTCCCGGTGTTGGTGGTTACTGGTTCCCGGTGTTGGTGGTTACTGGTTCCCGGTGTTGGTGGTTACTGGTTCCCGGTGTTGGCGGTTACTGGTTCCCGGTGTTGGTGGTTACTGGTTCCCGGTGTTGGTTACTGGTTCCCGGTGTTGGCGGTTACTGGTTCCCGGTGTTGGTGGTTACTGGTTCCCGGTGTTGGTGGTTACTGGTTCCCGGTGTTGGTGGTTACTGGTTCCCGGTGTTGGTGGTTACTGGTTCCCGGTGTTGGTGGTTACTGGTTCCCGGTGTTGGTGGTTACTGGTTCCCAGTGTTGGTGGTTACTGGCTCCCGGTGTTGGTGGTTACTGGTTCCCGGTGTTGGCGGTTACTGGTTCCCGGTGTTGGCGGTTACTGGTTCCCGGTGTTGGTGGTTACTGGTTCCCGGTGTTGGTGGTTACTGGTTCCCGGTGTTGGTGGTTACTGGTTCCCGGTGTTGGTGGTTACTGGTTCCCGGTGTTGGCGGTTACTGGTTCCCGGTGTTGGTTACTGGTTCCCGGTGTTGGTGGTTACTGGTTCCCGGTGTTGGCGGTTACTGGTTCCCGGTGTTGGTGGTTACTGGTTCCCGGTGTTGGTTACTGGTTGACGGTGTTGGCGGTTACTGGTTCCCGGTGTTGGTGGTTACTGGTTCCCGGTGTTGGCGGTTACTGGTTCCCGGTGTTGGTGGTTACTGGTTCCCGGTGTTGGCGGTTACTGGTTCCCGGTGTTGGTGGTTACTGGTATCCGGTGTTGGCGGTTACTGGTTCCCGGTGTTGGTGGTTACTGGTTCCCGGTGTTGGTGGTTACTGGTTCCCGGTGTTGGCGGTTACTGGTTCCCGGTGTTGGTGGTTACTGGTTCCCGGTGTTGGCGGTTACTGGTTCCCGGTGTTGGTGGTTACTGGATCCCGGTGTTGGCGGTTACTGGTTCCCGGTGTTGGTGGTTACTGGTTCCCGGTGTTGGCGGTTACTGGTTCCCGGTGTTGGTGGTTACTGGTTCCCGGTGTTGGCGGTTACTGGTTCCCGGTGTTGGTGGCTACTGGTTCCCGGTGTTGGTGGTTACTGGTTCCCGGTGTTGGCGGTTACTGGTTCCCAGTGTTGGCGGTTACTGGTTCCCGGTGTTGGCGGTTACTGGTTCCCGGTGTTGGTGGTTACTGGTTCCCGGTGTTGGTGGTTACTGGTTCCCGGTGTTGACGGTTACTGGTTCCCGGTGTTGGCGGTTACTGGTTCCCGGTGTTGGCGGTTACTGGTTCCCGGTGTTGGTGGTTACTGGTTCCCGGTGTTGGTGGTTACTGGTTCCCGGTGTTGGTGGTCACTGGTTCCTGGTGGTCGTGGTTGCTGATTTCTGGTGGTCGTGGTTGCTGGTTCATGGTGGTGGTGGTGGTGGTTGCTGGTTCCTGGTGGTCGTGGTTGCTGATTTCTGGTGTTGGTGGTTGCTGGTTCCTGGTGGTGGTGGTTGCTGGTTCCTGGTGGTCGTGGTTACTGATTTCTGGTGTTGGTGGTTGCTGGTTCCTGGTGGTGGTGGTTGCTGGTTCCTGGTGGTCGTGGTTGCAGATTTCTGGTGGTGGTGGTTGCTGGTTCATGGTGGTGGTGGTGGTGGTTGCTGGTTCCTGGTGGTCGTGGTTACTGATTTCTGGTGGTGGTGGTTGCTGGTTCCTGGTGGTGGTCGTTGCTGGTTCCTGGTGGTCGTGGTTGCTGATTTCTGGTGGTGGTGGTTGCTGGTTCCTGGTGGTCGTGGTTGCTGATTTCTGGTGGTGGTGGTCGTGGTTGCTGGTTTCTGGTGGTGGTGGTGGTTACTGGTTCCTGGTGATCATGGTTGCTGATTTCTGGTGGTGGTGGTGGTGGTTACTGGTTCCTTGTGGTCGTGGTTGCTGATTTCTGGTGGTGGTGGTTGCTGGTTCATGGTGGTGGTGGTGGTTGCAGGTTCCTGGTGGTTGTGGTTGCTGGTTCCTGGTGGTGGTGGTTGCTGGTTCCTGGTGGTCGTGGTTGCTGATTTCTGGTGGTGGTGGTTGCTGGTTCATGTGGTGATGGTGGTTGCTGGTTCCTGGTGGTCGTGGTTGCTGATTTCTGGTGGTGGTGGTTGCTGGTTCGCGGTTTTGGCGGTTACTGGTTCCCGGTGTTGGTGGTTACTGGTTCCCGGTGTTGGCGGTTACTGGTTCCCGGTGTTGGTGGTTATTGGTTCCCGGTGTTGGCGGTTACTGGTTCCCGGTGTTGGTGGTTACTGGTTCCCGGTGTTGGCGGTTACTGGTTCCCGGTGTTGGTGGTTACTGGTTCCCGGTGTTGGCGGTTACTGGTTCCCGGTGTTGGTGGTTATTGGTTCCCGGTGTTGGCGGTTACTGGTTCCCGGTGTTGGTGGTTACTGGTTCCCGGTGTTGGCGGTTACTGGTTCCAGGTGTTGGTGGTTACTGGTTCCCGGTGTTGGCGGTTACTGGTTCCCGGTGTTGGTGGTTACTGGTTCCCGGTGTTGGTGATTACTGGTTCCCGGTGTTGGCGGTTACTGGTTCCCAGTGTTGGCGGTTACTGGTTCCCGGTGTTGGCGGTTACTGGTTCCCGGTGTTGGTGGTTACTGGTTCCCGGTGTTGGTGGTTACTGGTTCCCGGTGTTGGCGGTTACTGGTTCCCGGTGTTGGCGGTTACTGGTTCCCGGTGTTGGTGGTTACTGGTTCCCGGTGTTGGTGGTTACTGGTTCCTGGTGTTGGTGTGGTTCCCGGTGTTGGTGGTTACTGGTTCCCGGTGTTGGTGGTTACTGGTTCCTGGTGGTCGTGGTTGCTGATTTCTGGTGGTGGTGGTTGCTGGTTCATGGTGGTGGTGGTGGTGGTGGTTGCTGGTTCCTGGTGGTCGTGGTTGCTGATTTCTGGTGGTGGTGGTGCTTGCTGGTTCATGGGGGTGGTGGTGGTTGCTGGTTCCTGGTGGTCGTGGTTGCTGATTTCTGGTGGTGGTGGTTGCTGGTTCCTGGTGGTGGTGGTTGCTGGTTCCTGGTGGTCGTGGTTGCAGATTTTTGGTGGTGGTGGTGGTTGCTGGTTCATGGTGGTGGTGGTGGTGGTGGTTGCTGGTTCCTGGTGGTCGTAGTTACTGATTTCTGGTGGTGGTGGTTGCTGGTTCCTGGTGGTGGTGGTTGCTGGTTCCTGGTGGTCGTGGTTGCTGGTTCCTGGTGGTCGTGGTTGCTGATTTCTGGTGGTGGTGGTTGCTGGTTCCTGGTGGTCGTGGCTTCTGATTTCTGGTGGTGGTGGTCGTGGTTGCTGATTTCTGGTGGTGGTGGTTGCTGGTTCCTGGTGATGGTGGTTGCTGGTTCCTGGTGATCGTGGTTGCTGATTTCTGGTGGTTGTGGTTGCTGGTTCCTGGTGATGGTGGTTGCTGGTTCCTGGTGATCGTGGTTGCTGATTTCTGGTGGTGGTGGTTGCTGGTTCCTGGTGATGGTGGTTGCTGGTTCCTGGTGATCGTGGTTGCTGATTTCTGGTGGTGGTGGTTACTGGTTCCTTGTGGTCGTGGTTGCTGATTTCTGGTGGTGGTGGTTGCTGGTTCATGGTGGTGGTGGTGGTTGCAGGTTCCTGGTGGTCGTGGTTGCTGATTTCTGGTGGTTGTGGTTGCTGGTTCCTGGTGGTGGTGGTTGCTGGTTCCTGGTGGTCGTGGTTGCTGATTTCTGGTGGTGGTGGTTGCTGGTTCATGGTTGTGGTGGTGGTTGTTGCTGGTTCCTGGTGGTCGTGGTTGCTGATTTCTGGTGGTGGTGGTTGCTGGTTCCTGGTGGTGGTGGTTGAAAGAGTGCTAAGTAGCACGATTGCCAACCACTTGGATTCCCAAAAACTGCACAATCCAGGGCAACATGGGTTCAGGGCAGGTCACTCCTGCCTCTCACAACTACAGGATCACTATGATATGGTCTTGGTTGCAATAGACAAAACAGAATGCAGTTTTAATATACACAGACTTTGGAAAAGCCTTTGACAAGTGCGATCATGGCGTAATAGCGCACAAAATACGTGCTAAATGAATAACTGGCAAAGTGGGGAGATTGATTGAAACTCTCGAAACTCTTCAAAAGTATATCAAAGGTAAGGGGGGTCCACCTCTGGTGTAAATTGTGGGACCCATAGCCTCGGAGAAGTGGATAAAAAGGCTTCAAGGAAGAATATTTGGATTTCTTCCTGAAGCCGTTTAAATATTCCACTTCCCCTACCACCCCATCTTTTCATTCTTTTTTTACCAATAGGAATATTTTATTACATAATATGATACAGAAGATTTAAGAGATACATTGTTGATATAAAGATGGCATATACAGTACATGAGATGTGAGAGATACATGTCTAGTACATATTGTTACATGTTTGTCACTGATTATAATGCGAAAATCTCATCCAGCTCCTCAGAACTGGGGTGCGTGCCCAAAATACAGCAGGCATTACCCCTCTGAACAGCCGCACTGAGTCACTGGAACAGAAAACTAGCTGCCCTGGGATCCCTAGTTACCCTGATGAGTCTTTTTCCCAGCTCCATAAGGAACTTAGATGCATTCTTTCCCCATGAGCCAAGGGTCTCTGAGCCTATGGGAACAAACATATAATGATGGGCAAGCTCTCCATATTTTCTAGACTTTTGGGACTCCCTGAAGCTGGCAGCTGCCCCTCCTTCCTCCCTGGTGTATTGGAGATAGGTATCAGCCAAGGTAGATGCACATGTGTAGCCCCACACCACCTGCTTACCGTCTGTCCAGGCTTGAAGTGTGATACCATCTGGACGCTTCTGGCTGCCATCAGATCTGCATAGTTGGGGTGGCTCCCTTACTGCTGGTCATCCGGCTGTTGTGAGGCTCCTCTTGATGTTGTTAACCTCATGTCTTGCAATCTTTCCCTCGGATTTACGGCACACAAGACCATAGTACCCGAATCGGTCTGCTGCTTCACTTCCACAAATACACCTGTGTTCGGCGAGAATAGGGGCGGCAAATCGAAGGGCAACACCAATGTGGATGGTCTGTGGTTCGAGCCGTGAGCCAAGGCTGGAGTTGGGAACAACCAACAGAAAGTCCCCTGCAATCAAACACAAAGAGTAGTGGTAAACAGAGTTAAATCGAAAGCTGCTATAGTGAAAAGCTCTGTTCCACAAGGCACAGTATTCGCTCCCATCCTGTTCCTCATCCTCATATCAGACAGATGTAATCTACAGCACCGTGTCATCCTTTGCAGACGATACTAGGATCTGCACAATTATTGAGGACGCGGTTAACCTCCAAGAAGATATAAACCAAGGTTTCCAGTGGGCAACGGAAAACAATATGATGTTCAATGAAGACAAATTCCAACTAATCCGTTATGGAAAACTGGAGGAGATAATAACTAGAACTGAGTATACTACAAACTCTGATCATAAAATAGAGCGAAAAAATAATGTGAGGGACCTGGGAGTGGTAATGTCTGAGGATCTCACTTTCTAGGATCACAACAGTGCCACGATCACAATTGCAAAGAAAATGATAGGATGGATAATGAGAACGTTCACAACAAGAGATGCCAAGCCAATGATGATCCTTTTCAAATCACTTGTTCTCTCTAGACTGGAATACAGCTGTACATTAACATCTCCGTTCAAAGCAGGTGAAATTGCAGATCTAGAGAGTGTACAGAGAACCTTTACTGCACAAATAAGTTCCATCAAACACCTCAACTACTGGGAACGCTTGGAAGCACTTGACTTGTACTCACTGGAGCGCAGGCGAGAGATATACATAATCTACACTTGGAAAATGCTAGAGGGACTGGACCCAAATCTGCACACAGAGATCACTTCTTACGAAAGTAAAAGACTGGGCAGGCGGTGCAAAATACCCCCAATGAAAAGTAGGGACGTCACTGGTACACTAAGAGAAAACACCACAAGTATCCGGGGCCCAAGACTGTTCAGGAGCCTCCCACCATGCATAAGGGGAATTACCAATAGGCCCCTGGCTGCCTTCAAGAGGGAGCTGGGCAGATACTTAAAGTCGGTGCCAGATCAGCCAGACTGTGTTTCGTATGTTGGACTACGTTCTGCCAGCAGAAACAGCATGGTTGATCAGGCCCTGATCCACCGGGAAGCCTGGTCGTGACCAGGCCGCGGAGGCACTGATCCCCGGAATACCCTCCAGGTAGACTCCAGGTTGTGGTGGTGGTGATTGCTCGCCTGGTGGTGGTTGCTTGTCTGGTGGTGGTGGTGGTGGTGGTGGTGGTGGTTGCTGGAACATGAACACAATAGTCCAGGTGACAGTGTGACGGGATCCTGGTCATTCGCGGTAGACTTGTGTAAATACCGCTGAATGGGCGGGATCAGGGAAGTGTGGTAGAGGGAGTGAGGAAGGGAGTGATGCTGAGGGAGGGAGGGAGGCAGGGAGGGAGGCAGGGAAGGTGGAGGGAGAAGGGTGGGAGTAAGTATAACAGTCCTGGTTCATTCATCCACCCCTACACCCTCCCTCACCCCCGTGGGTGGCGCCTCAGCCGCACACAGGGTAAGACTGCATAATTTTCTCCTGGGCGCCTCCCTGGTGTTCTCCTGTAACATGGAACAACTACACTGGGACAACCTTGACACACTCCTGGGGATGCTGGGACTTTGTTCCGTGAACATATCAGATGACATATAAACCTGACAACTTATATTTGCATTCCTTAAATTCATACATGTACCTTTGTTGAGTTTCCAGAGTTCTCCTACTACTGCAGCCGAGCCCTGGGTCAGGCTTGTCTAGTGCTTACCTGGTCAACCAGGCTGTTGCTGCTGGCGGCCCGCTGGTCCACATATCCATCACAGCCTGGTTGATCTGACACTTGGCGGAGGTACTTCGAGTTTCCTCTGGAAGATTTTTCTACGCTTGTCCCAGCTGTATTTCTGATATCTTTTAGTAACATGTTAAAACGTCTGGGACCACGGATGTTGATACAGTGTTCTCGTACTACACCCACGGTGCTCCTGCTTTTCACTGGCTTTATTTTACATTTTTCCCATATCTCTCGGTTCACTGTGCTATGGAAGTGTTCAGATTTGGGACCAGGTCCTCAAGTACCTTCCACGTATATATTATCATATGTATCTCAGCTCATCATTAGTAATGCCTTTCTTAAATCACTTTCAAAAGCAACTGCTCAAGAAACAGCTTCTCGCTTAATTGTTTGTAATAATTCATCACGAGTTACATACATTGATGGATGAAGATTGAGACATGCAACATATGGGAATCTTTATTGAAGAAACGTTTCTCCACACAGTGGCTTCATCAGTCCAATACAAAGTAGAAATGGGTAAGGAGAGGAGTTTGAGGTAATCAGTCCCTCAGCCTGGAATCGATATGTTCAGTCCACACTTGTAGAAAGTACAGCATAGGGCCAGAGAAGTGGCTTATATGCTGTAGCCAGGTGAGTGGAAGCAGGAGGAGGCGGGATCACAATGGAACCATCCACTAGTGTAAGTAGGTCTTCGTCTAAAAGTTGGACAAGTATTGAAGAATTCCTTATATCAAGTTCCTATGATGTCGCAATCTTCAGCTTGTCGATTTTCTAACCATTTATCACATTAATTGATCTAAACAGGAGTCTATTACTCTTGTTGCCACCTCCCTAGATAAGAACGATAGGTACTGTGTCTAGTTAGACATAAATGATAACTGGGCATCTACGCTGCAAACTGAATTGTTTGCCATCCAAATGACACCAAAGACCGGGCCGCGGGGGCGTTGACCCCCGGAACTCTCTCCAGGTAAACTCCAGGTAAACGTCATCACTGAAGGCTCTTGACTCGCATAATACTAACAGGATGCCTATTGGAAAAGCCATATATATACACACTCCAAAATCAGAAAAAATGGAATTAATGTACAATTTTTATGGATTCCACCACACACTGAATTATTCCTTCATGATAAAGTTGATAACCTAGCCAAAGAAAGTACCATCAAGGATAAAGTAAAAGTATAACTTCGATGTATCTATGTCTAACATTAAGAATATTTTTTAGGACAAAATTAAATGCTGAAACGGAATGTTATAGGAATGTAGTTAGAAGTGAGTAGATCTATAACTATAACAGGAAGGTAGAAAATTCTGCTGAATAACTTGAGTGTGAAGAGACTGATGTAGTAGTCAGGCTTAAGCTTAGTTACAAGTACTTCTGGCAGTCTGGCAGACACACTGATGATGATGAAACTAAATGCCAAGTACGTGGTCAGGTCTTTGGTCACTATCTTGAATACTATGTGCTTCATTGTTTACTTATTGAGGAACACAGAGACAGTATAGGTTTAGGTATCTTATTAATGAAAATAAGAAAAGAAATAATTAGGAAAGTTTTCTAAATATTCTTGCAACAGATAACAGTTGTAGATTTGATAGTTATATGCATAACCTTGCCCCTCTAAATCCATGCTAGTTTAGGTTGTGCAGGTTGTGTTTTTCCATAAAATTTGTAATTTGGCATCTATTCACCCTTTCGAAATATTTTAGATGTTAGGTCTGCTGGCCTGTAATTTTTGGCTAGCGCTCTACTGCCTCCTTTATGCAAGGGAGCTATATCAGCACTCTTAAGGTCTCCACCTACATCTAAGCTAATCAAATCACAGAACGGGTGGGGGCTTTAACTCGGCGCAGGTGGGTCCTAAAACTCACAGGTCAGTGGGTTAACCACTGGGCCAACTGGCTCTTAATAAGATTCATCCATCTAAGTATATTTCTGTATACCATAGGGAGGTTAGCATGGGCCCCACCGTGACCATAAATGCAGGTTTTCACAGACAAATATCAAACCAACATGACTGTGGCTGGCTTGCTCTACCTCAAGTACCTTCATGATAGTGTACATTTGAGCTCTTTCTCCAAAGGCTACTGTGCCTGTGCTAGTAGTATTTTGCAAACTACCACTATGACGAGCACTTAATATAATTTGGAGAAAGACCTTATATATAGGCGAGAGCCCAGTGGTCTTTAAAACAAGTGCAGACATAGCTTCTCTGTACAAAGGGTACAAAGGTGCAGCAGTAGAACGCTGGCACAAAAACTACCGGCCAGCGGTTCTAACATTACACATCGTAAAAATGTTAAGAGGGGTAGTGAGACGCCAACTTACAAATTTGAAGAAAAAACATGACTTGTACGACGTCAGTTAAGATGGCTGTAGAACACATCATGCTTGTCAGTTACTGGATATCTATGACAAAATTACGGAGGCTTTTGGAAAAATCCCAAAATATAGACGTGGTGTATATTGGACTTGGCTGGTGTGACAGCACATGAACTGAGATCAGTAGATATAACAGGATAAATTAGGCAAATATATTTGTATTTTTCTAACAAATAGAAGACAACGATTAGTAGTACAGAGAATATAATCTAACCAAGGCAAAGTGACAAGCTATGTAACCCACGACACAGTCCTGGCGCCTCTCCTGTTTCTCATCTTCACAACAGACAAAAACAAACCACAGCTTTGTTGCCTTTGTGCGTGACACAAAAATTAGGATGAAAGTCACCTTGGTATATTGTACACACACTAAGAGAAAATTAGCCGAGTCTTACAGTGGGTGGTAGAAAATACCATGATGTTCAATAGTGATAAATTTAAATTGCTCAAGTATGGGAAGAATGAGGAACTCAAAAGGGTAGTAGTATACAGGAGGGTCAACCCAGAGACTGAAAAATAACATGTAAAGAATCTGGTTATAAGTCACTTTTGATATACTTTCGATGAGTTTTAAGAGTCTTACTACTCTCGGAGCCCGGCCACGGGCCAGGCTTGAACCCGTTCCGTGATTTGATTGCAATCGTGTTATTACGATTTCGTGAGTCATGTCAACCTGGTTATAATATCAGCTGACCTATCTTTTAAAGATCGTAATTAATCAAACGCTGCAAAATTCCGAAAAGCGACATATTTGGTAATGAGAACTCTCAAGATAAAAGAAATACTTGTAATTGTGACACTGTAGTACTTGTCCTCTCTGGCTTGGAGTACTGCTCTGTGTTGACAGCTCCATTCAAGGTAGGAGAAATAGCAGAACTGGAAAAAAATAATGCTTACTGCTCGCATAGCACCACCAAAAAGCATTTTAAGTACTTGGAACCCTTCAAAGAATGAAATGTACTCTCCAGTGATAGAGAGAGAGAGACTATTGATAATATGCACATGTAAGATACTTCAGGACCTAGCCCTAACTCTGCACTCTATTGAAGTGAGAAAGATGGGAGGAAGTGTAAAATAGAGCCAGTGAAAAGCAGGGAGACCAAGAGAGCATTGTGTCAACATCCGTGGTCCTAGACTTTACAGCTTAGTACTAGTGGACAGTAGAAATATTGCCAAAACAAGTGTAGAAATTTTCAAGAGGAAACTGGATCAAGGAGGCTATGATGGATGTATGGGGCAGCGGGAGGCTAACAGCAACAGCCTGGTCGACCAGGCAATCAACAGGGGAGACCTGGTTCCGGGCCAGGCCGCAAAAGTGGGAAAACTCACGAAACAAGTCACAGGTAAATTATACGTATGGTGTTAGTGATGATAATGGTGGTGGTGGTGACTGTGGTAGTGGTGGTGATGGTGGTGTTGGTGACTGTGGTAGTGGTGGTGATGGTGGTGTTGGTGACTGGTGGCGACTGTGGTAGTGGTGACGACTGTGGTAGTGGTAGCGACTGTGGTAGTGGTGGTGGCGACTGTGGTAGTGGTGGTGGCGACTGTGGTAGTGGTGGTGGCGACTGTGGTAGTGGTGGCGACTGTGGTAGTGTTGGCGACTGTGGTAGTGGTGGCGACTGTGGTAGTGGTGGTGGCGACTGTGGTAGTGGTGGTGGCGACTGTGGTAGTGGTGGTGGCGACTGTGGTAGTGGTGGCGACTGTGGTAGTGGTGGCGACTGTGGTAGTGGTGGCGACTGTGGTAGTGGTGGTGACTGTGGTAGTGGTGGTGACTGTGGTAGTGGTGGCGACTGTGGTAGTGGTGGTGACTGTGGTAGTGGTGGTGACTGTGGTAGTGGTGGCGACTGTGGTAGTGGTGGTGACTGTGGTAGTGGTGGTGACTGTGGTAGTGGTGGCGACTGTGGTAGTGGTGGTGACTGTGGTAGTGGTGGCGACTGTGGTAGTGGTGGTGACTGTGGTAGTGGTGGCGACTGTGGTAGTGGTGGTGACTGTGGTAGTGGTGGCGACTGTGGTAGTGGTGGCGACTGTGGTAGTGGTGGCGACTGTGGTAGTGGTGGCGACTGTGGTAGTGGTGGTGACTGTGGTAGTGGTGGCGACTGTGGTAGCGGTGGCGACTGTGGTAGTGGTGGCGACTGTGGTAGTGGTGGTGACTGTGGTAGTGGTGGTGGCGACTGTGGTAGTGGTGGTGACTGTGGTAGTGGTGGTGACTGTGGTAGTGGTGGTGACTGTGGTAGTGGTGGCGACTGTGGTAGTGGTGGTGACTGTGGTAGTGGTGGTGACTGTGGTAGTGGTGGTGACTGTGGTAGTGGTGGTGACTGTGGTAGTGGTGGTGGCGACTGTGGTAGTGGTGGTGACTGTGGTAGTGGTGGCGACTGTGGTAGTGGTGGTGGTGACTGTGGTAGTGGTGGTGACTGTGGTAGTGGTGGTGACTGTGGTAGTGGTGGTGACTGTGGTAGTGGTGGTGACTGTGGTAGTGGTGGCGACTGTGGTAGTGGTGGTGACTGTGGTAGTGGTGGCGACTGTGGTAGTGGTGGTGACTGTGGTAGTGGTGGTGACTGTGGTAGTGGTGGTGGCGACTGTGATAGTGGTGGTGACTGTGGTAGTGGTGGCGACTGTGGTAGTGGTGGTGGTGACTGTGGTAGTGGTGGTGACTGTGGTAGTGGTGGTGACTGTGGTAGTGGTGGTGATTGTGGTAGTGGTGGTGACTGGTAGTGGTGGTGACTGTGGTAGTGGTGGTGGTAGTTCTGTTTGCTTATTGTAAAGAATTTTTTTTCTGTACAGTTATAGATGAAGGAACGTGATGGGGGTGGTGGGAATGGTGGGGGGGATGGTTACGAGGGTAGGGGTGGGGGGGGGGATGGTTACGAGGGTAGGGGTGGGGGGGCTTGTGGAATTCTGGGGGGTGGGGGGTGGCAGGAATTCTGAGTTTATTGTAATCATAAGTTTCATTTTTGGTTTTGTTATTCAGCTGAACAGTTCAGTTGTTTTGTGTAATAACTATGAATGGGATGAGCTTGGGGAAAGTGATCACAAATCACTCAGTTTTAATATATCATGGAATTCCCCTAATAATGGCAATCAAGTCTCCGTCCCTGACTTTCGCTTGGCTGATTTCATAGGACTGAAAAATTACTTAGGTGGGCTGAACTGGAATGACCTGACTAAGGGTCAGGTAGGTGGTGATGGTTGCCGATATGATGCTTTCCAGGGCATAGTTCTAGCTGCTCAGTCAAATTATGTTCCAAATAGGGAAATCAGATCAAACATAAGAAATCGATATATTCAGTTAAAGAGAGAAATAAAAAAGGGAATTAGAAAAGCAAAAAGAGATTATGAGGTTAAAGTTGCAAGAGAATCGAAGACTAACCCAAAAGGATTCTTTCAGGTATACAGAAGTAAGATCAGGGACAAGATAGGCCCACTCAAAAGTTCCTCGGGTCAGCTCACTGACAGTGATAAGGAAATGTGTAGAAGTTTTAACACATACTTCCTCTCAGTTTTTACACAGGAGGATACCAGCGATATTCCAGAAATGATAAATTATGTAGAACAGGACGATAATAAACTGTGCACGATTAGGGTCACAAGTGACATGGTCCTTAGGCAAATAGATAAATTAAAACCTAACAAATCCCCAGGCCCTGATGAACTGTATGCAAGGGTCCTAAAGGAATGTAAAGAGGAGCTTAGCAAACCTTTGGCTAATCTTTTCAACATATCACTACAAACTGGTATGGTGCCAGATAAGTGGAAAATGGCAAATGTGATACCTATTTTCAAAGCAGGTGGCAGGTCCTTAGCTTCGAACTATAGACCAATAAGCCTAACCTCCATAATGGGAAAATTTATGGAATCAATAATTGCCGAGGCAGTTCGTAGCCACCTTGAAAAGCATAAATTAATCAACGAATCTCAGCATGGTTTTACAAAGGGGCGTTCCTGCCTTACGAATTTATTAACTTTTTTCACTAAGGTATTTGAGGAGGTAGATCATGGTAATGAATATGATATTGTGTATATGGACTTCAGTAAGGCTTTTGACAGGGTCCCACATCAGAGACTATTGAGGAAAATTAAGGCACATGGAATAGGAGGAGAATTTTTTTCCTGGATAGAGGCATGGTTGACAAATAGGCAGCAGAGAGTTTGCATAAATAGGGAGAAATCAGAGTGGGGAAGCGTCACGAGCGGTGTTCAACAGGGGTCAGTGTTGGGCCCCCTGCTGTTCACAATCTACATAAACGACATAGATGAGGGCATAAAGAGCGACATCAGCAAGTTTGCCGATGACACCAAAATAGGCCGTCGAATTCATTCTGACGAGGACATTCGAGCACTCCAGGAAGATTTGAATAGACTGATGCAGTGGTCAGAGAAGTGGCAGATGCAGTTTAATATAGACAAATGCAAAGTTCTAAATGTTGGACAGGACAATAACCATGCCACATATAAACTAAATAATGTAGATCTTAATATTACGGATTGCGAAAAAGATTTAGGAGTTCTGGTTAGCAGTAATCTGAAACCAAGACAACAGTGCATAAGTGTTCGCAATAAAGCTAATAGAATCCTTGGCTTCATATCAAGAAGCATAAATAATAGGAGTCCTCAGGTTGTTCTTCAACTCTATACATCCTTGGTTAGGCCTCATTTAGATTATGCTGCACAGTTTTGGTCACCGTATTACAGAATGGATATAAATGCTCTGGAAAATGTACAAAGGAGGATGACAAAGTTGATCCCATGTATCAGAAACCTTCCCTATGAGGATAGACTAAGGGCCCTGAATCTGCACTCTCTAGAAAGACGTAGAATTAGGGGGGATATGATTGAGGTGTATAAATGGAAGACAGGAATAAATAAAGGGGATGTAAATAGTGTGCTGAAAATATCTAGCCTAGACAGGACTCGCAGCAATGGTTTTAAGTTGGAAAAATTCAGATTCAGGAAGGATATAGGAAAGTACTGGTTTGGTAAGAATTGTGGATGAGTGGAACAAACTCCCAAGTACAGTTATAGAGGCCAGAACGTTGTGTAGCTTTAAAAATAGGTTGGATAAATACATGAGTAGATGTGGGTGGGTGTGAGTTGGACCTGATAGCTTGTGCTACCAGGTCGGTTGCCGTGTTCCTCCCTTAAGTCAATGTGACCTGACCTGACTAGGTTGGGTGTATTGGCTTAACTTGACTGTGGCTAGCTGGTCTAGTGGTTAGCGCGACGGGCTGGAGTTTTGAGACTATGACCGCGGGTTCAATCCCGGCCGGGGGTATGGTTTGTTTGCATTGGCTTAAGCCGGTAGAAGACTTGGACCTGCCTCGCATGGGCCAGTAGGCCTTCTGCAGTATTCCTTCGTTCTTATGTTCTTATTAATGTTTTAGTTGATAGAGAGAGAGAGAGAGAGAGAGAGAGAGAGAGCGGTGTTGAGACTGAGTGTTTGAATATTGATTATAGGAGAGTGGTTGTTTGCTGTTTTAAGAAGGCTGGTGCGAGGCACAGCAGAGGGAGACAATGATGCAGACAATGTGAGAGACACGAGAGACAGAAACATGGGAGAGGAACTAGTAACATCACACAAACTCGCCAACTTCCACCTCCTTCCCTTTTCCATTCTTTTTTCTTACGTTTTTCAGTTTCGTCTCATCTTTACTTTTCGCTTCTCATTTCTCTCCCTCTCATCTTTCTCCTCACAAAGGTTAATGGGGCAACGATGAAGATAGCGACGTAAAGTGATGTCAAACAGCTTGCCAGTTACCACCCCATAAACACCTTATTTGTCTGCATTAATACGACAAATATAGAAGATAATTATAAGACTGGCGCCTGGTGCCGCTAACATGAAAGGTCAGCCTCACCTCAGTGTTTGTGTGGGCCGAGGTGAAGTGAGGTCGCGCGCGCCTCTTATCACCTAGGGGCAGGGGCGAAGGGGGAATGTTTAGAAAGAACAGAAAGGGGCAGAGTTTGAATAGGATGAATATTGGGCGCAGTGATGGAAGGAGGCTGGATAGAGGGTAGGAAAAAGGGAGATTTGAGTGGGCACAATAGAGTGGGGAGAGATGTATGAGTGGTAGAGATATGGAGGGTAGTAGTAAGAGGGCCTCTGAGAGGGTCAGCATCGTTGTTTGTATGTTTATTATGCACATCAAGTCGATATTTAAGTACTACCAACGTGTGAAATACTTTCAAATGTAACTTGCAGATGATACAGTAAGAACTTGTATTAGATGGGCTCTTAGATGGAATGTTATGGAGGCGTTGTAGTTGGTAAGTCCGTGGCCTGGTACACAAAGCCCTCGCTTCACACGCTGAGTGTCCGTGGTTCGATTCCCGACAAGGGTGGAAACATTGGGCGTGTTTCCTCACGTTTGTTATCCCGGTCACCTAGCAAGCAAGTAGGTACCTGGGTGTTAGTCGACTGATGTGGGTCGCATCCTGGGGTACAAGATTGAGAACCACAATGGAAATATGACAGTCCTGGATGACGCACTAACTTTCTTGGGTTATCCTGGGTGGCTAACCCTCTAGGGTTAAAAATCCAAACAAAATCCTATCTCTCATCTAAGCGTGAAAGAGCTCAGCCTGTCGCGTCTGGCACTCAAGTCTTCCTTAATCTGAGACAGAGGTCTGTGGGGGAGGCCTATGAGAGGGGGCGTAGGTCACGTGACTGAGGCTTGGCCAGGGAGCCTGCCTATAAAGGCCGCTAGGAAATATATATGTATACTAGGTGATACCCATCTCAACAGTGGTACCGAACTGCGACTCAGGGAGAGCCCCTTCCACATGATAGAAGCTGGTCCAGAGCGCAGTGTACCGCCATCCATCGGCTTCGTTTGGGCTTTCCCACAGCCAAGATGATGGTATATAAGGCTGAGATGTGCCAGTACTGCCAGCACGTTGTCCAGCACCCCCCTAACCTGGAGGTTACCTGGAGGTTATTCCGGGGATCAATGCCCCCGCGGCTCGGTCCACGACCAGGCCTCCCGATGGATCAGGGCCTGATCAACTAGGCTGTTACTGCTGGCCGCACGCAGTCCAACGTACGAGCCACAGCCCGGCTGATCCGGCACTGACTTTAGGTATCTGTCCAGCTCTCTCTTGAAGACAGCCAGGGGTTTATTGGCAATTCCCCTAATGCTTGATGGGAGGCTGTTGAACAGTCTTGGGCCCCGGACACTTACGGTGTTTTCCCTTAGTGTACCAATGGGGCCCCTACTTTTAATTGGGGGCATTTTGCATCGCCTGCCCAATCTTTTACTTTCGTAGGGAGTGATTTCTGTGTGCAGATTTGGGACCATTCCTTCCAGGATTTTCCAAGTGTAGATTATGATATATCTCTCCCTCCTGCGTTCCAACGAGTACAAGTCAAGTGCTTCCAAGTGTTCCCAGTAGTTGAGGTGCTTGACAGAACTTATACGTGCAGTAAAGGATCTCTGTACACTCTCTAGATCTGCGATTTCACCTACTTTGAATGGAGATGTTAATGTACAGCAGTATTCCAGCCTAGAGAGAACGAGTGATTTGAAAAGGATCATCATTGGCTTGGCATCTCTCGTTTGGAACGTTCTCATTATCCATCCTATCATTTTCTTTGCACACTATCTTCTAGAGTGCGAAGTTTCTGAGACACTGCGCAGGCAACTAGCACTGATATCCCCTACCGAAGAGGACCCAGAGATGACTGCGACCACACTAGTGTACCATGGAGACAACGAACCAGACAAGCTGTTGCCCGTGATAACGACATATCTTCCTCCTTGCTAGTGTCCACAGTTAGGAGTACATATGGTGTTGTCGCTTATGAGATGCACCAAATGAACGACCAGAACAGTGCTTGAGCAGCATACGTCGCATCGTTATAGAAACCTTTCTCCCTCGGGAGCCAGAGACAGGTCATCGCAAGATTGAGACCCGTGCCAGGACTACGGTCTTGGCGAACATTACACATACATATATGTATACTACACAATACTGTTAACACTTGCGTGTCATTATGACACTTAAAATAAGTAACCAGAGAGCTACACCGACCACGTTAATTTTTTTTTATTTCGTTGGGGAGGGGAGTGATGGTGGGGGGGGGTGAAATTCTCTCAGTGAAGGTGGCTGGAATGAGCGGAATTAAGCTGTTATGGATCTCCCGAATAGTCAAGCAACGTCCAGAGGTAACACGATTTCGACATACAAAATACCCATAGGATTTGACAGATTATAAAGAAACTTCTTACAATAGGGACGCTGGGTCAAAGATGGTAGTTAAACGTAGACGAGGCACAGGAATGTAAGGAATTACTTCTTTAGTCTCAATTAAATAGGGTGAATGAACTAGTAAAAACGAGCTGAATACATAGTTTCAAGAGCAGGTATGACAGGGCCACACGCTCAGCCCCGCACAAACTCATAGTTAAATAGACAATTATACTGTCAACTCTGTGCCCTCTTTATCAGCGTCTCTGCAATTCTCTTTTCCTCTGTCTAATATGCTCCCCCGTTCTCCCTATTTCTCCTCCCTTCCGTCCCTTGTGTCGTCTGGGGGTCACATGGTATCCGGTGACGTGACCTCTGCTGATTTGGAACTCTTTAAGGTCACGTCCTGAACTCCCTCTTAGGTGTTGCTGTTTGCCTTCCTTCCTTCCCTCCCTCTCTCATTCCCTCCCTCCCTCTCTCATTCCCTCCTTCCCTCCCTCCCTCCCGTGTTGAGCTCACAGAAATCTGAAAATTACATTTTTTTTACAAATTCATTGATTTGTATATTGTAAAACTGAGTATAAAAGGTACACACTTATTCTCTTATTCACACTCTCACCCCCTCTCCCCATACACACGTACGCATACACACTCCTACGTACACACACACACACACACACACACACACACACACACACACACACACACACACACACACACACACACACACACACACACACACACTATATTGTAATAAAAGAAATCCCCCACAGACATGGTCCCTTTACCTTCTTCTGACAACACGAGTTTGTGGTCAGTTGTCGGGTCGTAGCCACGGGAGCCCAACAATGCCTTTAATGGGTAAATAATACCAGTAATGGTTAAATTGTTGGTGGTCAGAATGGTCCCTGGAGTGGAAGATGGAGTGATGGAAGAGGGAATGAACGTGTCCCAGAGCTCATCCGCAGTAGAAACCTGACCCACTTTCCTTTGAAGAAGTTAATATACTGAAGGTTGGGCGACTACCTGGAATTCCTTTGTGTGAGACAGTGCTAGGATGTCTCTTAGAGAGTAATAGTGTGTTGTTAGCAGTATATTCGCAAATAACCGCTAAACCCGTTGAGCAGAAGGTGTTAATAAGACTGGAAAAATGACAGGATGGCTTGAAAGACCTTGCAAAGCAAGAGAAGCAACGCCAGTGATATATATTTGAGATCATTTGTGCTCTCGCAACTATCAAGGCAATAGTGAGAACAGAGCCGGAAAATGAGACCGTATACCGCTCGTATACCTGGTTACCTGGAGGTTATTCCGAGGATCAACGCCCCCGCGGCCCGGTCCATGACCAGGCCTCCCGGTGGATCAGGCCCTGATCAACCAGGCTGTTACTGCTGGCCGCACGCAGTCCAACGTACGAACCACAGCCCGGCTGATCCGGCACTGACTTTAGGTATCTGTATAGAATCAATAAAACAAATTGAGAACACCTACACACTGGTGTAACAACTTTAGAAAGTGTGGAATAAAGTCAGGGCAGAGCGGAGAGAGCTGTGAGTACAGAGAACACAAGATCCTAGAGTACTTGTCATGTTACATGTAGACATCAGAAATATTGTCGGAACCAAGAAGGTTAAGCTGGACAGCTTCCTTCTAAAATTGCCTGATCAGCATGGTTGTTATGGTTGTAAGGGGCTGCTGGTGGTAGCTCAGGCAACTTATTGTCCGTCTTCAAAAATCTTTTGGAAAAGAGCTACTGCTAGGTAAACACCCTTGTATAAAGTCACACTACCGTGGCTGGAATACTTTACTAAAACCTTGTACTCACGAGAGGAACCTTATGACGACGTTTTGGTCGGTCCTGGGCCACTGTCAACTCTCACTGGAGCTTGACACTGCTTCAAGGGTTTTTGGTTAAGATTTAAACTTTAATTTTGAGCTATAAGCTAAGATGCTAATGTGCGAGCTTACCCCTGTGAGCGACACCTCGTTCAAGATGTTAGTAGGTCTTCATTCATGGAACTAGAGTTGGTAGAAGCTCGTTCTTCACTCACCATCTTCAGCAGAGTATCGACACTCAGGAAAGCTTCTGTTAACTAACCAATCGTGTCATTACGATTTCGTGAGTCACTTCTGTTAACTACTCTATTTATAACATGGTAATTTTGTACACTTTTGTAATCAATATTTTCCTGTTTTAGACCTGATAATGAGGAAGAATGTGACTTTAGACATTATCGCAGTGACTATGTCTACTCACCAGTTTAGCTTATTCAACGGCGGCAGGCCGTGTGGGTGGGTTGGTGGGTCCTCCTTGCTCAGACACTCAGGAAATGGTTGGCAGTGTCTTCCTGAACAACACTTCCTGTACAAACATTCTCACACCTGCTGTGTCAGTACCCTCCTCATCCCCCCCCCCTCCCTGCTTTCACTACCAGTGTTTGTTGTTGGTTATCTTGTCTGTCAGACCTTCCCCCTGCCTTCACTACCTATGACTCACGAAATCGTAATGACTCTCTGAGACTCTCTGACCGCGGGTTCAAGTCCCGCCTGTGGTATGGTTTCACTACCAGTGTTTGTTGTAGGTTGTCTTGTCAGACCCTCCCCCTGCCTTCACTACCAGTGTTTGTTCTTACCTTTGTCTAGTGATTGCCTGGTCAGCTAGGCTGTTACTGCTAGCAGTCCGCTGGCCCACATATCCGTCACCCTGATTTAGTACAATTATTATACATTTTTACTGACGGTAATTATGACATTAGCAGAGAAGTCAGTACAAAACTTATCATAACCACGTGAACTCCTGTAGTGCTGTAGCCTTTAACAGAAATGAAGAATAAAAATCAATAACGTGATAAGAACATAAGAAGGAGCACTACAGCAGGCCTACTGGTCCATGCTAGGCAGGTTCAAGCGATTAGAACAATACACAAATATCCCGCACTAAGAAGACAAATTTATGATCACGTTCCGTTCGACTTGGACCATTAATTAGTACGACTGGTTAATGACCCAAGTCGTACCGAAACGTCGACAAGTTTCAGGTCTCCTACATGCGGATTATTTGTCTAGTAGAAATGTGAATACAATGGCTTCCCATGAAGTATTTTCACCCAACTATAATTTTCTCTCAGCTCTGACCAAACAAGCTCTCAAGGGGATGATTATTCTGTAAATGAAATTATGTTTGAGTTTCGGTACTGATTTTTTTTAAAGCTCTGACACGTCTGGAAGGTTGTGTCTCCTCGTAAATTTTTCGTCTTAAGAGAACCCAACTTAACCAGCTCACATGTTATAAATATTAGGTAGCCTTTCAAAAGGCAACATTATCCAACAACTGATAACGCTGGTCAACAAAGGTTTCAGCTCGGAGTTAAAATCTTGGGTTTCTAAATAATTTTGGGAAATTTAGTTTGGTCCAACACGTTTAGTTTCTGTGAAGGAAAAAATAGACAAATGCAGTATAATGCGATCCTTTATCACCTACGTTTCGCCCACACAGTGGACTATGTGTACTTTATTTTATGGAAGATTTGTGGTTTTGTTTGACTTTCGTGGATTTGTGAGATTGTTTTGTCGCTCATGGATTGTGCTTCTCATTTTCAAAGTGACATTTTAACTCTCAAGTTATAAGCTTACAGTACCACGTGGGTGCTTAAACAACCAGTATTGTTTTTGTTATACATGTGGCAGACACGAAACATCACACCTTGTGAAAGCAGCCTGTTTATACTACTTAGGCGTGAAGACTGGAGGTCAGAAGCAGCTGTGGGCGCGTCTTGTGTGGCTTACTGCAGCTCCTCACGTGAGTGCTTGGCTGGAAGTCATGCATGTTATTTGCACTCCCGATGGTATGGAGGGAACCAAAGGATCACACAGATTGTTATTTCTTTATCACAAGAGTATCGGAATTGTCATCAAATAACATATCTAGATCATCCTTCTGCAATGAGACCGGTGGAACTTTCAGAGGATCTCCCTCTTCCAGTACCACCAACTAGGAAAGGTACATTTTCCCTTGAATGATGAAGCCACTAACTTAGATTCCGACTTAAGTCAACAACCAGGAGCCACATTACTGACTTAGGACCTTAATATTGTGCGTGGTCTTAATTTATCCAGGAAACAGAGATACTTGATTCAAGATGACGCCAGTGGAATTTACTACACGAGACAAGCACTTGTTTGTTTAGAACGCGACAGAAAGTACAGAAACTTTAAATTGAAAATCAGTATGTAACTGTTTTAATGTTAATGGACTTTGGATAAACATCATGATCCTGCAATGAGGAGTTTATTAATTCCAGCAAAATAAGTCTTCACAATGTCTATACCCTACCAAGTTTGTCTATACTGATCGAATATGAGAAGTTTGGGTGGAAAGTCGGTAGTGGCGTAGAATAGGTTTGTCACTAGGACGCAAAGTACTGTTGTTTCCTGTTCCTGTGGGACAATGAAGATACATTGAACATACGTAGCCAACTTGAGAATCGTGCGAGGCAGGTGTGAAGAACGTTCAACACAGGCCATTAGTCCATCCAAATGATATACTTCGCTCTGCCTTTTACACATCAAGATAGACCTCATTTGAAACATCATCAAAGCTTTGGACAAAGAAGGCGCAGGGTTTACCTCTCTGAACAAGAGGTTTCCCAAAGTCAGTAACACCAAACTGAAGGAAGATATATTCATCGGATCTCATATTCGGAAGTTATTAAATGATACTCGTTTTGAAGTCTCCAAGATGCCGAGCTGAGAGCACAGGCGGCATTCAGGAACACTTTTGCAGGTTTCTTGGGCGGTCATCACAGTAATAACCACAGGAATACTGTAGAAGAACTATTGACAACATATCTACTGAGATGTCAGATGTCCCTCAAGATTCATTACCTATATTCTTAGCTTAGCTTTTTCCCCACCAAACCTTAGTGATGTTATTGATCAGGACTGAACGATTTCACAGAGACAGTCATCATGGAGTAGACGTATGAAGGAAACCTAACGATCAGTTTGATGGTCGTTTGCTGTTGCGTCCTGATACGGGACGACTATACTGAACACAAGTGAAAAAAAAAAAACTGAAAACTGGTATAGTTATTGACTATCGAAATTTGCCAGCTTTTGTGCATCTATACAATAGATTTGTTAAGAAAGATTAGTTTTGTCACTGCATACACCACACTTAATATCTATGTATAATACCTATGATTCTTAGGTTACATCACGTGATTCGTCAAACAATTTCCCAAAATATTGATCATAACATTTTCAGAAAAATTACGTGATAGAGACCAAAAAAGCTGAAGATTCGTGAACAGTCATCAGAGTTACAATAAAATAATCATTTTGGTTTCTGAACTGAATGAAAAGTTAAATAATGTAGGCTAGTGAATCGCTCGTTATTAGAAATGTTGAGTTTTAGCAAGTGGAAGGGCAACACCACTGTGTAAGAGATTTTAAGTAATGTTCTTTTCAGTGGTACGTTCAGGGGGTTAAGGACCACCTCGTGGGAGGCGCCTCTCACGAGGTTGAAGTTCAGGCGCCCCAAGTTCAAGACTGTTCAATTGTTGCCAGGTCTAGGCCAAGGTCAGGCCAGGAATTCATGAGAGTCAGGGAGGAAGTGAGGTGCTACCCCAGTACTACCAACCCACTTGCTACCCCAGCCAGGGAACACAGTACTACCAACCCACTTGCTACCCCAGCCAGGGAACACAGTACTACCAACCCACTTGCTACCCCAGCCAGGGAACACAGTACTACCAACCCACTTGCTACCCCAGCCAGGGAACACAGTACTACCAACCCACTTGCTACCCCAGCCAGGGAACACAGTACTACCAACCCACTTGCTACCCCAGCCTGGGAACAACACAGTACTACCAACTCACTTGCTACCCCAGCCTGGGAACAACACAGTACTACCAACCCACTTGCTACCCCAGCCTGGGAACAACACAGTACTACCAACCCACTTGCTACCCCAGCCAGGGAACACAGTACTACCAACCCACTTGCTACCCCAGCCAGGGAACACAGTACTACCAACCCACTTGCTACCCCAGCCTGGGAACAACACAGTACTACCAACCCACTTGCTACCCCAGCCAAGGAACACAGTACTACCAACCCACTTGCTACCCCAGCCAGGGAACACAGTACTACCAACCCACTTGCTACCCCAGCCAGGGAACACAGTACTACCAACCCACTTGCTACCCCAGCCCGGGAACACACTACCCCAGCCAGGGGGCTAAGCCAACACAGTACTACCAACCCACTTGCTACCCCAGCCTGGGAACACAGTACTACCAACCCACTTGCTACCCCAGCCTGGGAACAACACAGTACTACCAACCCACTTGCTACCCCAGCCTGGGAACACAGTACTACCAACCCACTTGCTACCCCAGCCTGGGAACAACACAGTACTACCAACCCACAACCCACTGGCCCAGTGACTTACGCGCTGGCCTGGAGTTTTAAGACCCATGCCGCGAATTCAATCCCGTACCATGGTTTGTTTGCAATCGTGTCGTTACAATTTCGCGAGTCATTTTCTACAGTTGCACTTTGTGACAGTAGATATATGAAGCAAGCTTCCTAAATTTGCTTACAACAGATAGATAAACCGTAAATAAAAATGAAAATGTGCTTCTATAAACCCTTCTGGGATCTAGTTTCTAAGCCACGGGATGTATGTGGTAAACTAGCCGCTTCGGTGGCAAAATTTAAATTTGTCATTTTCCTCCGTACTATCTTTCAGTAATGAGGATAAGACGTTTTCAAGGGGTTGGTTAGATTCTTTCTACAAGTGCCGGATTTGCCACGTTGTGATGGTCATGCAGGTTGCAAGCACAAACAGCCTGGCTGAATTGATCAAAAGGGAAGCCTCTTTACATGCCGGAATACTGGCAGTGCACTATAATACTACTAGCAGTGTATAGAACAGTAATACTAGCAGCAGCGTGGATGGTTGCTACCTAGCAGCAACAGGAGCAGTGTGGATGGTTGCTACCTAGCAGCATCAGCAACAGCAGCGTTGATGGTTGCTACCTAGCAGCAACAGGAGCAGTGTGGATGGTTACTACCTAGCAGCATCGGCAACAGCAGCGTTGATGGTTGCTACCTAGCAGCAACAGGAGCAGTGTGGATCATTGTTACCTAGCAGCATCAGCAACAGCAGCGTTGATGGTTGCTACCTAGCAGCATCAGGAGCAGTGTCGATGGTTTCTACCTAGCAGCAACAGGAGCAGTGTGGATGGTTGCTACCTAGCAGTAAGAACAGCAGCGTTGATGGTTGCTACCTAGCAGCAACAGGAGCAGTGTGGATGGTTGCTACCTAGCAGCAACAACAGCAGCGTTGATGGTTGCTACCTAGCAGCAACAACAGCAGCGTTGATGGTTGCTACCTAGCAGCAACAGCAGCAGCGTTGATGGTTGCTACCTAGCAGCAGCAACAGCAGCGTTGATGGTTGCTACCTAGCAGCAACAGGAGCAGTGTGTATGGTTGCTACCTAGCAGCAACAACAGCAGCATGGATGCTTGTTACCTAGCAGCAACAGCAGCAACGTTGATGGTTGCTACCTAGCAGCAACAGGAGCAGTGTGTATGGTTGCTACCTAGCAGCAACAACAGCAGCATGGATGCTTGTTACCTAGCAGCAACAGCAGCAACGTTGATGGTTGCTACCTAGCAGCATCAGGAGCTGTGTAGATGGTTGCTACCTAGCAGCAACAGCAGCAGCGTTGATGGTTGCTACCTTGCAGCAGCAACAGCAGCGTTGATGGTTGCTACCTAGCAGCAACAGCAGCAGCGTTGATGGTTGCTACCTAGCAGCAACAGGAGCAGTGTGGATGGTTGCTACCTAGCAGCAACAACAGCAGCTTTGATGGTTGCTACCTAGCAGCAACAGCAGCAGCGTTGATGGTTGCTACCTAGCAGCAACAGGAGCAGTGTGGATGGTTGCTACCTAGCAGCAACAACAGCAGCGTTGATGGTTGATACCTAGCAGCAACAGCAGCAGTGTGGATGGTTGCTACCTAGCAGCAACAGGAGCAGTGTGGATGGTTGCTACCTAGCAGCAACAACAGCAGCGTCGATGGTTGCTACCTAGCAGCAACAGGAGCAGTGTGGATGGTTGCTACCTAGCAGCAACAACAGCAGCTTTGATGGTTGCTACCTAGCAGCAACAACAGCAGCGTTGATGGTTGATACCTAGCAGCAACAACAGCAGCGTTGATGGTTGCTACCTAGCAGCAACAACAGCAGCGTTGATGGTTGATACCTAGCAGCAACAACAGCAGCGTTGATGGTTGATACCTAGCAGCAACAACAGCAGCGTTGATGGTTGCTACCTAGCAGCAACAACAGCAGCGTTGATGGTTGATACCTAGCAGCAGCAACAGCAGCGTTGATGGTTGCTACCTAGCAGCAACAGCAGCAGCGTTGATGGTTGCTCCCTAGCAGCAACAACAGGAGCGTTGATGGTTGCTACCTAGCAGCACCAGGAGCAGTGTGGATGGTTGCTACCTAGCAGCAACAACAGCAGCGTTGATGGTTGCTACCTAGCAGCAACAGCAGCAGCGTTGATGGGTGCTACCTAGCAGCAGCAACAGCAGCGTTGATGGTTGCTACCTAGCAGCAACAGGAGCAGTGTGGATGGTTGCTACCTAGCAGCAACAACAGCAGCGTTGATGGTTTTTACCTAGCAGCAACAACAGCAGCGTTGATGGTTGCTACCTAGCAGCAACAGCAGCAGCGTTGATGGTTGCTACCTAGCAGCATCAGGAGCATTGTGTGTGGTTGCTACCTAGCAGCAACAGCAGCAGCATGGATGCTTTTTACCTAGCAGCAACAGCAGCAGCATGGATGCTTGTTACCTAGCAGCAACAGCAGCAGCTTGGATGGTTGCTACCTAGCAGCAACAGCAGCAGCGTTGATGGTTGCTACCTAGCAGCATCAGCAACAGTGTGGATGGTTGCTACCTAGCAGCAACAGCAGCAGTGTGGATGGTTGCTACCTAGCAGCATCAGGAGCAGCATGGATGGTTGCTACCTAGCAGCATCAGCAGCACCGTGAATGATTGCTACCTTGCAGCATCAGGAGCAGTGCGGATGGTTGCTACCTAGCAGCAACAACAGAAGTATGGATGGTTGCTACCCAGCAACATCAGCAGCACCATGGATGGTTGTTACCTAGCAGCAGCATTGTGGATGGTTGTTGCCTCGCAGCATCAGCAGCGTGGATGGTTGCTACCGAGCAGCAATAGCAGCAGCGTGAATGATTGCTACCTAGCAGCAACAGGAGCAATGTGGATGGTTGCTAACTAGCAGCAACAGCAGAAGTGTGGATGCTTACTACCTAGCAGCATCAGTAGCAGTGTGGATGGTTGCTACCTAGCAGCAACAGCAGCAGCGTGGATGGTTGCTAACTAGCAGCAACAGCAGCACCATGGATGGTTGCTACCTAGCAGCAACAGCAGCACCATGGATGGTTGCTACCTAGCAGCAAGAGCAGAAGTATGGATGGTTGCTACCTAGCAGCAACAGCAGAAGCATGGATGGTTGTTACCCAGCAGCAACAGCAGAAGCCTGGATGGTTGTTACCTAGCAGCAACAGCAGAAGCATGGATGGTTGTTACCTAGCAGCAACAGCAGAAGCATGGATGGTTGTTACCTAGCAGCAACAGCAGAAGCATGGATGGTTGTTACCTAGCAGCAACAGCAGAAGCATGGATGGTTGTTACCTAGCAGCAATAGCAGAAGCATGGATGGTTGTTACCTAGCAGCAACAGCAGAAGCATGGATGGTTGTTACCTAGCAGCAACAGCAGAAGCATGGATGGTTGTTACCTAGCAGCAACAGCAGAAGCATGGATGGTTGTTACCTAGCAGCAACAGCAGAAGCATGGATGGTTGTTACCTAGCAGCAACAGCAGAAGCATGGATGGTTGTTACCTAGCAGCAACAGCAGAAGCATGGATGGTTGTTACCTAGCAGCAACAGCAGAAGCATGGATGGCTGTTATCTAGCAGCAACAGCAGCATGGATGGTTGCTACCTAGCAGCATCAGGAGCAGCGTGAATGATTGCTACCTAGCAGCAACAGCAGCAGCGTGAATGATTGCTACCTAGCAGCAACAGCAGCAGTGTGGATGGTTGCTACCTAGCAGCATCAGGAGCAGTGTGGATGGTTGCTACCTAGCAGCAACAGCAGCAGCGTGAATGATTGCTACCTAGCAGCAACAGCAGCAGTGTGGATGGTTGCTACCTAGCAGCATCAGGAGCAGTGTGGATGGTTGCTACCTAGCAGCATCAGGAGCAGTGTGGATGGTTGCTACCTAGCAGCATCAGGAGCAGTGTGGATGGTTGCTACCTAGCAGCATCAGGAGCAGTGTGGATGGTTGCTACCTAGCAGCAACAGCAGCAGCGTGAATGATTGCTACCTAGCAGCAACAGCATAAGTATGCATGGTTGCTACCTAGCAGCATCAGCAGCACCATGGATGGTTGTTACCTAGCAGCAGCAGTGTGGATGGTTGTTGCCTAGCAGCATCAGCAGCGTGGATGGTTGCTACCTAGCAGCATCAGCAGCACCATGGATGGCTGTTACCTAGCAGCAACAGCAGCACCATGGATGGTTGCTACCTAGCAGCAAGAGCAGAAGTATGGATGCTTGCTACCTAGCAGCAACAGCAGAAGCATGGATGGTTGTTACCTAGCAGCAACAGCAGAAGCATGGATGGTTGTTACCTAGCAGCAACAGCAGAAGCATGGATGGTTGTTACCTAGCAGCAACAGCAGAAGCATGGATGGTTGTTACCTAGCAGCAACAGCAGAAGCATGGATGGTTGTTACCTAGTAGCAACAGCAGAAGCATGGATGGTTGTTACCTAGCAGCAACAGCAGAAGCATGGATGGCTGTTATCTAGCAGCAACAGCAGCATGGATGGTTGCTACCTAGCAGCTTGGATGGTTGCTACCTAGCAGCAACAGCATGGATGGCTGTTATCTAGCAGCAACAGCAGCATGGATGGTTGTTACCTAGCAGCAACAGCAGCACCATGGATGGTTGTTACCTAGCAGCAACAGCAGAAGCCTGGATGGTTACCTAGCAGCAACAGCAAAAGCATGGATGGTTGTTACCTAGCAGCAACAGCAGAAGCATGGATGGTTGTTACCTAGCAGCAACAGCAGAAGCATGGATGGCTGTTGTCTAGCAGCAACAGCAGCACCATGGATGGCTGTTACCTAGCAGCAACAGCAGCACCATGGATGGTTGCTACCTAGCAGCAAGAGCAGAAGTATGGATGGTTGCTACCTAGCAGCAACAGCAGAAGCATGGATGGTTGTTACCTAGCAGCAACAGCAGAAGCCTGGATGGTTGTTACCTAGCAGCAACAGCAGAAGCATGGATGGTTGTTACCTAGCAGCAACAGCAGAAGCCTGGATGGTTGTTACCTAGCAGCAACAGCAGAAGCCTGGATGGTTGTTACCTAGCAGCAACAGCAGCATGGATGGTTGTTACCTAGCAGCAACAGCAGAAGCATGGATGGTTGTTACCTAGCAGCAACAGCAGAAGCATGGATGGCTGTTATCTAGCAGCAACAGCAGCATGGATGGTTGCTATCTAGCAGCTTGGATGGTTGCTACCTAGCAGCAACAGCATGGATGGCTGTTATCTAGCAGCAACAGCAGCATGGATGGTTGTTACCTAGCAGCAACAGCAGCACCATGGATGGTTGTTACCTAGCAGCAACAGCAGAAGCCTGGATGGTTGTTACCTAGCAGCAACAGCAAAAGCATGGATGGTTGTTACCTAGCAGCAACAGCAGAAGCATGGATGGTTGTTACCTAGCAGCAACAGCAGAAGCATGGATGGCTGTTGTCTAGCAGCAACAGCAGCACCATGGATGGCTGTTACTTAGCAGCAACAGCAGCACCATGGATGGTTGCTACCTAGCAGAAAGAGCAGAAGTATGGATGGTTGCTACCTAGCAGCAACAGCAGAAGCATGGATGGTTGTTACCTAGCAGCAACAGCAGAAGCCTGGATGGTTGTTACCTAGCAGCAACAGCAAAAGCATGGATGGTTGTTACCTAGCAGCAACAGCAGAAGCCTGGATGGTTGTTACCTAGCAGCAACAGCAGAAGCCTGGATGGTTGTTACCTAGCAGCAACAGCAGCATGGATGGTTGTTACCTAGCAGCAACAGCAGAAGCCTGGATGGTTGTTACCTAGCAGCAACAGCAGAAGCCTGGATGGTTGTTACCTAGCAGCAACAGCAGAAGCCTGGATGGTTGCTACCTAGCAGCATCAGCAGCGTAGATGGTGGCCTGGTGGCTAAAGCTCCCGCTTCACACACGGAGGGCCCGGGTTCGTTTCCCGGCGGGTGGAAACATTTCGACGCGTTTCCTCACACCTGTTGTCCTGTTCACCTAGCAGCAAATAGGTACCTGGGTGTTTGTCGACTGGTGTGGGTCGCATCCTGGGGGACAAGATTGAGGACCCCAATGGAAATAAGTTAGACAGTCCTCGATGACGCACTGACTTTCTTGGGTTTTCCTGGGTGGCTAACCCTCCTGGGTTATCCTGGGTGGCTAACCCTCCTGGGTTATCCTGGGTGGCTAACCCTCCGGGGTTAAAAATTCAAACGAAATCTTATCTTATGGTTGCCACCTAGCAGCATCAGTAATGTGGACGGTTGTTACCTAGCAGCAAAAGCAGCGTGGATGGTTGCTACCTATCTGGAGTCTACCTGGAGGTTATTCCGGGGATCAACGCCCCCGCAGCCCTGTCCACGACCAGGCCCCCCGGTGGACCAGGCCCTGATCAACCAGGCTGTTACTGCTGGCCGCGCGCAGTCCAACGTACGAACCACAGCCCGGCTGATTCGGCACTGACTTTAGGTATCTGTCCAGCTCTCTCCTGAAGGCAACCAGGGGTTTATTGGTAATTCCCCTTATACTTGGTGGGAGGCTGTTGAGCAGTCTTGGGCCCCGGACACTTATGGTGTTTTCCCTTAGTGTACCAATGGCGCCCCTACTTTTAATTGGGGGCATTTTGCATCGCCTGCCCAGTCTCTTACTTTCGTAGGGAGTGATTTCTGTGTGCAGATTCGGGACTTCCAAGCGTTCCCAGTAGTTAAGGTGCTTGACAGAACTTATACGTGCAGTAAAGGATCTCTGGACACTCTCTAGATCTGCGATTTCACCTGCTTTGAATGGAGATGTGAATGTACAGCAGTATTCCAGCCTAGAGAGTACAAGTGGGCCCGTGTGTCACTGTTACGGGCCCGTGTGTCACTGTTGCGGGCTCATGTGTCACTGTTACGGGCTCGTATGTGACTGTTACGGGCCCGTGTGTCACTGTTACGGGCCCGTGTGTCACTGTTACGGGCCTGTGTGTCACTGTTACGGGCCCGTGTGTCACTGTTGCGGGCTCATGTGTCACTGTTACGGGCTCGTATGTGACTGTTACGGGCCCGTGTGTCGCTGTTGCGGGCTCATGTGTCCCTGTTTCGGGCTCGTATGTGACTTACTGGCCCGTGTGTCACTGTTACGGGTCCGTGTGTCACTTGCGGGCCCATGTGTCACTGTTGCGGGCTCATGTATCACTGTTACGGGCTCGTATGTGACTGTTACGGGCCCGTGTGTCACTGTTGCGGGCTCATGTGTCACTGTTACGGGCCCGTGTGTCACTGCTGCGGGCTCATGTATCACTGTTACGGGCTCGTATGTGACTGTTACGGGGCCGTGTGTCACTGTTACGGGCTCTTATGTGACTGTTACGGGCCCGTGTGTCACTGCTACGGGCCCGTGTGTCACTGTTACGGGCTCGTATGTGACTTACGGGCCCGTGTGTCACTGTTACGGGCTCGTATGTGACTTACGGGCCCGTGTGTCACTGTTACGGGCTCGTATGTGACTTACGGGCCCGTGTGTCACTGTTACGGGCTCGTATGTGACTTACGGGCCCGTGTGTCACTGTTACGGGCTCGTATGTGACTTACGGGCCCGTGTGTCACTGTTACGGGCTCATATGTGACTTACGGGCCCGTGTGTCACTGTTACGGTCTCGTATGTGACTGTTACGGGCCCGTGTGTCACTGTTACGGGCTCTTATGTGACTGTTACGGGCCCGTGTGTCACTGTTACGGGCTCGTATGTGACTGTTACGGGCCCGTGTGTCACTGTTACGGGCTCGTATGTGACTGTTACGGGCCCGTGTGTCACTGTTACGGGCTCGTATGTGACTGTTACGGGCCCGTGTGTCACTGTTACGGGCCCGTGTGTCACTGTTACCTGCTCGTATGTGACTTACGGGCCCGTGTGTCACTGTTACGGGCTCGTATGTGACTTACGGGCCCGTGTGTCACTGTTACGGGCTCGTATGTGACTGTTACGGACCCGTGTGTCACTGTTACGGGCTCGTATGTGACTGTTACGGGCCCGTGTGTCACTGTTACATGCCCGTGTGTCACTGTTACGGGCTCGTATGTGACTGTTACGGGCCCGTGTGTCACTGTTACAGGCCCGTGTGTCACTGTTACGGGCTCGTATGTGACTGTTACGGGCCCGTGTGTCACTGTTACAGGCCCGTGTGTCACTGTTACGGGCTCGTATGTGACTGTTACGGGCCCGTGTGTCACTGTTACAGGCCCGTGTGTCACTGTTACGGGCCCGTGTGTCACTGTTACAGGCCCGTGTGTCACTGTTACGGGCCCGTGTGTCACTGTTACGGGCCCGTGTGTCACTGTTACGGGCCCGTGTGTCACTGTTACGGGTGCTCTATCGTCTTCCTGACTAGTATCTGGTGCGATCATTCTCTTGCTACTCTCCGTCTTTCTCTCCTCCCAGAAGGTGCACTCATCCCAGATGGTACACTCCTCCCAGGTGGTGCACTCATCCCAGGTGGTGCACTCCTCCCAGATGGTACACTCCTCCCAGGTGGTGCACTCATCCCAGGTGGTGCACTCCTCCCAGATGGTACACTCCTCCCAGATGGTACACTCCTCCCAGAAGGTACACTCCTCCCAGATGGTACACTCCTCCCAGAAGGTACACTCCTCCCAGAAGGTACACTCCTCCCAGAAGGTGCACTCCTCCCAGATGGTGCACTCCTCCCAGATGGTGCACTCCTCCCAGAAGGTACACTCCTCCCAGAAGGTACACTCCTCCCAGATGGTGCACTCCTCCCAGAAGGTACACTCCTCCCAGATGGTGCACTCCTCCCAGATGGTGCACTCCTCCCAGAAGGTACACTCCTCCCAGAAGGTACACTCCTCCCAGATGGTACACTCCTCCCAGATGGTGCACTCCTCCCAGAAGGTACACTCCTCCCAGAAGGTACACTTCTCCCAGATGGTGCACTCCTCCCAGAAGGTACACTCCTCCCAGATGGTACACTCCTCCCAGAAGGTACACTCCTCCCAGAAGGTACACTCCTCCCAGATGGTACACTCCTCCCAGAAGGTACACTCCTCCCAGAAGGTACACTCCTCCCAGAAGGTACACTTATCCCAGATGGTGCACTCCTCCCAGAAGGTACACTCCTCCCAGATGGTACACTCCTCCCAGAAGGTACACTCCTCCCAGAAGTTACACTTCTCCCAGATGGTGCACTCCTTCCAGAAGGTACACTCCTTCCAGATGGTGCACTCCTCGCAGAAGGTACACTCCTCCCAGATGGTGCACTTCTCCCAGATGGTGCACTCCTCCCAGAAGGTACACTTCTCCCAGATGGTGCACTCCTCCCAGAAGGTACACTCCTCCCAGATGGTGCACTCCTCCCAGAAGGTACACTCCTCCCAGATGGTGCACTCCCAGATGGTGCACTCATCCCAGATGGCGCACTCCTCCCAGAAGGTACACTCCTCCCATATGGTGCACTCCTCTCAGATGGTGCACTCCTCCCAGATGGTGCACTCATCCCAGATGGCGCACTCCTCCCAGAAGGTACACTCCTCCCAGATGGTGCACTCCTCCCAGATGGTGCACTCATCCCAGATGGCGCACTCATCCCAGAAGGTACACTCCTCCCAGATGGCGCACTCCTCCCAGAAGGTACACTCCTCCCAGATGGCACACTCCTCCCAGATGGTGCACTCCTCCCAGATCGTGCACTCCTCCCAGATGGTGCACTCCTCCCAGATGGTGCACTCCTCCCAGATGGTGCACTTGTGTGTCAGGTTGTAGCTGCCTTGAGGGACACGCTTCAGTGCTCCCTAATGTTACCATCATCTTAGAATTTGTTATGCATCTGCTGGTGACCCCTCCCTCCTCTCTCTCTCCCCCACTATCCCCCCCGTCCCACTCCACCTTCTCCCACCCTCCAAACCTCTCTCAGCATTCCCTTCCCCCACCTTCCATTACTATCCCTCTCCCCCTTGCACTGTTATCCCCCTCCCTCGTTACGCATGACGACCCTGACTCACTCTTTTCTTAGTCTGTACGCACGATAGACGCAGCCTCCCCTCCCCATCATATTCATCCCCTCCCCTCTTCATACGCATCTCCTCCACTACCCATCAAACACATCCCCTCCTCTCTCCATCATACTCATCCCTTCCCCATCATCCCCTCCCCTCCTAATCATCCCCTCCCCTCCTAATAATCCCCTCCCCTCCCCCATCTTGCTCACGCACTCCCACTAGTCACGCTCATACTTTTTAACCTTGATTTCCCCGTGACATGTTTCGAGAGTTTTGTTACTCTCAGCATGGCCAGGCTTGTTCTCCCAGGCTGTTGGTGCTGGCGGCCTGCTGACACACACACCCTTCACTGCCTGGCTGATCTGCTATTTGGTTGACGTAGTGCTCCACCTTCCTCCACACTTGTTCGGGCAGCGTTTCTGGTATCTCCTGGTAGCAGATTGAAGAGTCTTGGACCCCGCAGGTTAATACAACGTTCTTCAATTGTGTCCCAGGCGTCCTTACTTATTACTTTTAATTCTTCTCGGGACTTTTGTGTATCCATATGTTCGTGTACATGGATGGCACCCATATGCTCGTGTACATGGATGGCACCCATATGCTCGTGTACATGGATGGCACCCATATGCTCGTGTACATGGATGGCACCCATATGCTCGTGTACATGGATGGCATCCATATGCTCGTGTACATGGATGGCACCCATATGCTCGTGTACATGGATGGCATCCATATGCTCGTGTACATGGATGGCACCCATATGCTCGTGTACATGGATGGCACCCATATGCTCGTGTACATGGATGGCACCCATATGCTCGTGTACATGGATGGCACCCATATGCTCGTGTACATGGATGGCACCCATATGCTCGTGTACATGGATGGCACCCATATGCTCGTGTACATGGATGGCATCCATATGCTCGTGTACATTAATGGCACCCATATGCTCGTGTACATGGATGGCACCCATATGCTCGTGTACATGGATGGCACCCATATGCTCGTGTACATGGATGGCACCCATATGCTCGTGTACATGGATGGCACCCATATGCTCGTGTACATGGATGGCACCCATATGCTCGTGTACATGGATGGCATCGATATGCTCGTGTACATGGATGGCACCCATATGCTCGTGTACATGGATGGCATACATATGCTCGTGTACATGGATGGTATCCATATGCTCGTGTACATGGATGGCATCCATATGCTCGTGTACATGGATGGCACCCATATGCTCGTGTACATGGATGGCACCCATATGCTCGTGTACATGGATGGCACCCATATGCTCGTGTACATGGATGTTACCAATATGCTCGTGTACATGGATGGCACCCATATGCTCGTGTACATGGATGGCACCCATATGCTCGTGTACATGGATGGCACCCATATGCTCGTGTACATGGATGGCATACATATGCTCGTGTACATGGATGGCATCCATATGCTCGTGTACATGGATGGCATCCATATGCTCGTGTACATGGATGGCACCCATATGCTCGTGTACATGGATGGCACCCATATGCTCGTGTACATGGATGGCACCCATATGCTCGTGTACATGGATGTTACCCATATGCTCGTGTACATGGATGGCACCCATATGCTCGTGTACATGGATGGCACCCATATGCTAGTGTACATGGATGGATGTGGTACACAAGTATTTTTAAGTCTAGCAAATTATGGTAGAGTGCTAGTTTGTTACTTTGTCATGGTAGTGTTCTTATTACCTTATGGTAGTGTTCTTATTACCTTATGGTAGTGTTCTTATTACGTTATGGTAGTGTTCTTATTACGTTATGGTAGTGTTCTTATTACGTTATGGTAGTGTTCCTATTACGTTATGGTAGTGTTCTTATTACATTATGGTAGTGTTCTTATTACGTTATGGTGGTTTTCTTATTACGTTATGGTGGTTTTCTTATTACGTTATGGTAGTGTTCTTATTACGTTATGGTAGTATTCTTATTACGTTATGGTAGTGTTCTTATTACGTTATGGTAGTGTTCTTATTACCTTATGGTAGTGTTCTTATTACGTTATGGTAGTGTTCTTATTACGTTATGGTAGTGTTTTTATTACGTTATGGTAGTGTTCCTATTACGTTATGGTAGTGTTCTTATTACGTTATGGTAGTGTTCTTATTACGTTATGGTGGTTTTCTTATTACGTTATGGTGGTTTTCTTATTACGTTATGGTAGTGTTCTTATTACGTTATGGTAGTGTTCTTATTACGTTATGGTAGTGTTTTTATTACGTTATGGTAGTGTTCCTATTACGTTATGGTAGTGTTCTTATTACGTTATGGTAGTGTTCTTATTACGTTATGGTAGTGTTCTTATTACATTATGGTGGTTTTCTTATTACGTTATGGTGGTTTTCTTATTACGTTATGGTAGTGTTCTTATTACGTTATGGTAGTGTTCCTATTACGTTATGGTAGTGTTCTTATTACGTTATGGTAGTGTTCTTATTACGTTATGGTGGTTTTCTTATTACGTTATGGTGGTTTTCGTATTACGTTATGGTAGTGTTCTTATTACGTTATAGTAGTGTTCTTATTACGTTATGGTAGTGTTCTTATTACGTTATGGTAGTGTTCTTATTACGTTATTGTGGTGTTCTTATTACGTTATGGTAATGTTCTTATTACGTTATGGTGGTTTTCTTATTACGTTATGGTAGTGTTCTTATTACGTTATGGTAGTGTTCCTATTACGTTATGGTAGTGTTCTTATTACGTTATGGTAGTGTTCTTATTACGTTATGGTGGTTTTCTTATTACGTTATGGTGGTTTTCGTATTACGTTATGGTAGTGTTCTTATTACGTTATAGTAGTGTTCTTATTACGTTATGGTAGTGTTCTTATTACGTTATGGTAGTGTTCTTATTACGTTATGGTGGTGTTCTTATTACGTTATGGTAGTGTTCTTATTACGTTATGGTAGTGTTGTTATTATGTTATGGTAGTGTTCTTATTACGTTATGGTAGTGTTCTTATTACGTTATGGTAGTGTTCTTATTTCGTTATGGTGACAAGGCCTCCTTAGGTCAGTGTCCCAGGATGCGACCCACACCAGTCGACTAACACCCAGGTACCCATTTTACTGATGGGGAACATAGACAACAGGTGGAAAGAAACACGTCCAATGTTTCTAATCTGGCTGGGAATTCTTATTACGTTATGGTAGTGTTCTTATTACGTTATGATAGTGGTATGGTAGTGTTCTTATTACGTTATGGTAGTGTTCTTATTTATTACGTTATGGTAGTGTTCTTATTACGTTATGGTAGTGTTCTTATTACGTTATGGTAGTGTTCTTATTACGTTATGGTGGTGTTCTTATTACGTTATGGTAGTGTTCTTATTACGTTATGGTAGTGTTCTTATTACGTTATGGTAGTGTTCTTATTACGTTATGGTGGTGTTCTTATTACGTTATGGTAGTGTTCTTATTACGTTATGGTAGTGTTCTTATTACGTTATGGTGGTGTTCTTATTACGTTATGGTAGTGTTCTTATTACGTTATGGTAGTGTTCTTATTACGTTATGGTGGTGTTCTTATTACGTTATGGTAGTGTTCTTATTACGTTATGGTAGTGTTCTTTTTACGTTATGGTACTGTTCTTATTACGTTACGGTACTGTTCTTATTACGTTATGGTAGTGTGTCAGTCTGTTGCGCTATGATACTGTACTGGGTATATTATGGCAGTGTGCTGGGTATATCATGGCAGTGTACTGGTTATATTGTAGCAGTGTACTGGTTATGTTGTAGAAGTGTACTGGTTATATTATAGCAGTGTACTGGTTATATTATGGCAGTGTACTGGTTATATTATAGCAGTGTACTGGTTATATTATGGCAGTGTATTGGTTATATTATGGCAGTGTACTGAGTATATTATGGCAGTGTACTGGTTATTTTAAATCAGTGTACTGGTTATATGACAGTATACTGGTTATATTATGACAGTGTTCTGGGTATATGTCACTATACTGGTTTACTATGGTAGTGTACTGGGTATATTATGGTAGTTACAGGGTATATTATGGCAGTATACTGGTTATATTGTGGCAGTATACTGGGTATATTATGGTAGTTACTTATATTATGGCAGTGTACTGGTTATATTATAGCAGTGTACTGGGTATATTATGGCAGTGTTCTGGGTATATGTCACTATACTGGGTTTACTATGGTAGTGTACTGGGTATATTATGGTAGTTACAGGGTATATTATGGCAGTTTACTGGTTATATTGTGGCAGTATACTGGGTATATTATGGTAGTTACTTATATTATGGCAGTGTACTGGTTATATTATAGCAGTGTATTGGTTATATTAAACCAGTGTTCTGGTTATATTATGACAGTATAGTAGTTATATTATGGCAGGTAGTGTACTGGGTATACTATGGCACTGTACTGGGTATATTATGACAGTGTACTGGGTATATGACAGTGTACTAGTTATATTATGGCATTGTACTGGGTATATTATGGCGGTGTACTGGGTATATTATGGCAGTGTACTGGGTATACTATGACAGTGTATTGGTTATATTGTGGCAATATACTGAGTATATGACAGTGTACTGGTTATATTATGGCAGTGTACTGGTTATATTAAACCAGTGTTCTGGTTATATTATGACAGTATAATGGTTATATTATGGCATTTTACTGGGTATATTATTGCAGTGCACTCGTTATATTAAGCCAGTGTTCTGGTTATATTATGGCACTGTACTGGGTATATTATGGCAGTGTACGAGTGCCTCTCGTTCCACCTACCTTGCATCTCTTCCCTTTTCTGTCTCTTTCTCTCTGTCTCTGTCTCTCTCTCTCTCTCTCTCTCTCTCTGTCTCTGTCTCTGTCTCTCTCTCTCTCTCTCTCTCTCTCTCTCTCTCTCTCTCTCTCTCTCTCTCATTTCCTTCCTATATTTGTACCTCTGTTACCCCTCCCCAACCTTCCCTCGCCACTTACACACAGCTCCCCTCTTTTAATCATGTTGGCCTCCCCTTCCCTCTTTGTCTGCTCTCCCCTCACCTCCCGCCATACCTCCCCTCTTCCCTCATTTACAAGAGGGATGATTGAGAAAACGAGAGGGAGGAAGTGAATGGGACGAGGATAGGGGATGTGTTGTGAGAGCAGATTACCGCAGTGATCATGTAGCAACGGTAGGGGGATACCTTTCAGGGTGTAGCAACGGTAGTGGGATACCTCCCGTGATGTAGCAACGGTACTGGGACACCTCCCGTGATGTAGCAATGGTACTGGGACACCTCCCGTGAGATGTAGCAACGGTACTGGGACACCTCCCATGATGTAGCAACGGTACTGGGACACCTCCCGTGATGTAACAACGGTACTGGGACACCTCCCGTGATGTAACAACGGTACTGGGACACCTCCCGTGATGTATGTCTAAGGTGCCCAAGGCTTTTCAACGTTCTCACTTTATACAAAAGGGGAATTACCAAGAGACCAATTGTGTCTTCAAGAAGGAATTGGATAACGTCCTTAAGTCACTGGCTGATCAGCAGGATTGAGGTGCTTACATTGGGAGCTACCACCAACAGCCTGTCGATCAGGTGATCCTGCGGGGGGGGGGGGGATGGGGCTGGTCTGGGACCAGTTTGTGGGGGCGTTGACCCCTGTAAACATCCTTCAGGTAGGTAACCTAACACATTATTGTCTTACAAATAATGTCAGATCAGCTGGCTGTAGCAGTTTTGATGCAGAATTATATTGTACATTAAAATGGTATAAAATACCGACAGGTTGTTAGGTAAGACACATATGCAACAGTTAGGTATCTTTATTATGAAACGTTTCGCCTACACAGTAGGCTTCTTCAGTCAAGTACAGAAAAGTTGATAGAAGCAGAAGATACTTGAAGACGATGTAATCAGTCCATCACCCTTAAAGTTTTGAGGTGGTCAGTCCCTCAGTCTGGAGAAGAGCATTGTTCCATAGTATGAAACAATATGGAGATGAAGTGACAGAATGGAGCTTTTTATAGCGCCAAGAGGTGAGACGTAGGCCACTAGGAGAGGTAAGAACTCAGATGTTGAAAGGTCAGGTCCCTCTCAAATCCAGCTGCTCTCACTAGTGGAAGTTGTCGAAGTTGATTGCAGGTCTGTACCAGGATACCCTTGTGTTGCAGTGTCTGACAGATTGAACATTAAAATGGTATAAAATACCGACAGGTTGTTAGGTAAGACACATATGCAACAGTTAGGTATCTTTATTATGAAACGTTTCGCCTACACAGTAGGCTTCTTCAGTCAAGTACAGAAAAGTTGATAGAAGCAGAAGATACTTGAAGACGATGTAATCAGTCCATCTGTCACTTCATCTCCATATTGTTTCATACTATGGAACAATGCTCTTCTCCAGACTGAGGGACTGACCACCTCAAAACTTTAAGGGTGATGGACTGATTACATCGTCTTCAAGTATCTTCTGCTTCTATCAACTTTTCTGTACTTGACTGAAGAAGCCTACTGTGTAGGCGAAACGTTTCATAATAAAGATACCTAACTGTTGCATATGTGTCTTACAGAATTATATTGTGTTGATTCACCCATGTTTACATTTCCTCAATCTATCAGTAGCGTAGTAAATAAAATTTAGCCTCATTGAGAAGTATCGTAATAGTAATAATTTATTTCAGCACGATACAATGTTTGTACAAAGGTGAATGACATTTGGGTGTATATGCAGAAAGCCCCTGTGTGTGTGTGTGTGTGTGTGTGTGTGTGTGTGTGTGTGTGTGTGTGTGTGTGTGTGTGTGTGTGTGTGTTTATATATATATATATATATATATATATATATATATATATATATATATATATATATAATACAGAGCATTTCGGTCAATAGTGTTGTGAGTGTTGCACTTGAAGACTTGCTTGATACAAGTTTGGTGGCGGGCTGTGTCTTCTAGGCATGCCACAGAGAACCTTTACTGCACGTATAAGTTCCATCAAACACCTTAACTACTGGGAGCGCCTGGAAGTACTTGAGCTGTACTCACTGGAGCGCAGGCGAGAGAGATATTTCATAATCTACACCTGGAAGATTCTGCAGGGACTGGTCCCCAACATGCACACGGCAGTCACTCCATACGAAAGCAAAAGACTTGGCAGGCGATGCAACATACCCCCAGTGAAAAGTAGGGGCGCCACTGGTACACTAAGAGAAAACACAGTAAGTGTCCGGGGCCCAAGACTGTTCAACAGCCTCCCACCAGCAATAAGGGGCATTACGGGAAGACCCCTGGTTGTCTTCAAGAGGGAGCTGGACAAATACCTAAAGACGGTGCCGGATCAGCCGGGCTGTGGTTCGTACGTTGGATTGCGTGCGGCCAGCAGTAACAGCCTCGTTGATCAGGCCCTGATCCACCGGGAGGCCTGGTCGTGGACCGAGCCGCGGGGGCGTTGATCCCCAGAATGCCCTCCAGGTAGACTCCAGGTAGGTAGAATCTCCTGGTGTTCCTAGTATCGTCTGCAAAAGATGATCCAGTGTTGTGGTTCATGTCCCTGTCTGTGTCAGATAGCGGAGTGAGAAGTGGGGCGAGCACCGCGCCTTGGGGAAGCCAGGGAGGTTGCATCGTATCATTCCACTGTTGCACATGGTTGCTTTATTTATAGTTTTTTTTTCTGTTGCCAAGGATAAAAACAGCTGCTTTCAAGCTTCAAGATGGGTATTAGCAAGCTTAATTAAAGATGGTTGTTAGCAAGTTGAAGGATTGTTATTAGGCGAAAGATGGTTGTAATCAGGTCTAAAAGATAGTGGTTATCAAGCCAAAAAAAATGGTTGCTACCAAGCCTGAAGATGGTTGTTAACAAAGGTGCAGTAAATACTACACAGCTATTGGTAGCAACGCACCACAGACGTTGCTCTGGTTACAAGATGCTGCTTCTAGTGTGTGCTGAGTTCAACGCCGTTTCAACGACAGTAAATCAGATGAACATCAGTTAAAGGTAGCGTTGAGAGCTCCAACATCCGTTTTAGGCGACGCGTCGTGCATCTGATCTCCAGGAAGGACCTCCATCCTGCCACTCAGCGCTCCTCCTACCTCACCCACTCCGCATGTGCTGCCCTCAGCACCTCGCCTCCGCACTAACGTCAACATGCATTCGTTATACCGTCGAGTAGAGTTCTAGCAAGAGACTTAATATTAGTTCTAAGTTGATCGAACTTTCAACTCCCGATTGAAAAGAGAGTTGAGTAAATCTCGGCTCACGAGAGCACCGCATTCCTGACGTTCCCACGACCATGCCCGCCTTGTCCGAACCCCATCACCCGGCTCTGGCTTCCCACCCACCACCAAACACTACTTGTTTCAGGTATATTCGACGTTTTACAATACTGAGCATAATCAGATCATAAAAAACTCATTGTCTGAAACTGTTAAAAATTTCGGGATTCCATTATATTTGATTTTAATTCGTTTTTAATTTAGCAATGTGCAGATCCAAATGAAATATTGGAGCTGAGGTATGTAGCTAGCCACAGTACGACGAGTGAGGGGAGACACGGGGTGCAAACAATGATGGGCGAGACACGGGGTGCAATGACGGGTGAGGGGAGACACGGGGTGCAAACAATGATGGGCGAGACACGGGGTGCAATGACGGGTGAGGGGAGACACAGGGTGCATACAATGACGGATGAGACACAGGGTGCATACAATGACGCGTGAGGGGAGACACGGGGTGCATACAGTGACGGGTGAGGGGAGACACAGGGTGCAATGATGGGCGAGACACAGGGTGCAATGACGGGTGATTAGAGACACGGGGTGCATACAATAACGGGTGAGGAGAGACACGGGGTGCATACAATGACGGGTGAGGGGAGACACGGGTTGCATACAATGACGCGTGAGGGGAGACACGGGGTGCATACGATGACGGGTGAGGGGAGACACGGGGTGTATACGATGACGGGTGAGGGGAGACACGGGGTGCATACGATGACGGGTGAGGGGAGACACGGTGTGTATACGATGACGGGTGAGGGGAGACACGGGGTGCATACGATGGCGGGTGAGGGGAGACACGGGGTGCATACAATGACGGGTGAGGGGAGACACGGGGTGCATACAGTGACGGGTGAGGGGAGACACGGGGTGCATACAATGGCGGGGGGGGGGGTACTAGGTGCAGTGACGGGTGAGGGAAGACGGAGTGCAAGCCGTATGACTGAGGGGAGACACAAGGTGCAATGACAAAGACACGTGGTGCAAATATGAGGGGAGACACGGGGTGTAAGCAGTATGATTGACGAGAGTAGGTGCAGTATGATTAACACGGGATGCAAATATATATGACTGAGGGAGACACCAGGTGCAAATATGACAGGTGGGGAGACACGGTGTGCAGACACTGACAGGTGGGGAGACACGGTGTGCAGACACTGACAGGTGGGGAGACACGGTGTGCAGACACTGACAGGTGGGGAGACACGGGATGCAAACACTGACAGGTGGGGAGACACGGTAAGCAGACACTGACAGGTGGGGAGACACGGTGTGCAGACACTGACAGGTGGGGAGACACGGTGTGCAGACACTGACAGGTGGGGAGACACGGTAAGCAGACACTGACAGGTGGGGAGACACGGGCTGCAAACACTGACAGGTGGAGAGACACGGAGCAAACAATATTGTGACGAATGGTGGGGAGAGCCAGACACCAGCTGACTGCAGTTGTGACGGCAATGATAGAGGGACCACCTGGCTACTGTAGTGGTGGTAGTGGTACTAGTTAACCCCGGGAGTAGTTGTAGTAGTTGTACTAGATAACCCCGGGAGTAGTGGTGGTAGTGGTACTAGTTAACCCTGGGAGTAGTGGTGGTAGTGGTACTAGTTAACCCTGGAAGTAGTGGTGGTAATGGTACTAGTTAACCCTGGGAGTAGTGGGGGAGTGGTACTAGTTAACCCTGGGAGTAGGTGGTAGTGGTACTAGTTAACCCTGGGAGTAGTGGTAGTTGTGGTACTAGTTAACCCTGGTAGTAGTGGTGGAAGTGGAACTAGTTAACCCCGGGAGTAGTGGTGGTAGTGGTACTAGTTAACCCTGGGAGTAGTGGTGGAAGTGGAACTAGTTAACCCCGGGAGTAGTGGTGGTAGTGGTACTAGTTAACCCTGGGAGTAGTGGTGGTAGTGGTACTAGTTAACCCTGGGAGTAGTGGTGGTAGTGGAACTGTTAACCCCGGGAGGTGTGGTGGTAGTGGAACTACTTAACCCCGGTAGTGGTACTAGTTAACCCCGGAGTATTGGTGGTAGTGGTACTAGTTAACCCCGGGAGTAGTGGTGGTAGTGGTAGTAGTTAACCCCGGGAGTAGTGTTGGTAGTGGAATTAGTTAACCCCGGGAGTATTGGTGGTAGTGGTAGTAGTTAACCCCGGGAGTAGTGGTGGTAGTGGTATTAGTTAACCCCGGGAGTAGTGGTGGTAGTGGTAGTAGTTAGCCCCGGGAGTAATGGTGGTAGTGGTAGTAAACCCCGGGAGTAGTGGTGGTAGTGGAACTAGTTAACCCCGGGAGTAGTGGTGGTAGTGGAACTAGTTAACCCCGGGAGTAGTGGTGGTAGTGGTACTAGTTAACCCCGCGAGTAGTGGTGGTAGTGGTAGTTAACCTCGTGAGTAGTGGTGGTAGTGGAACTAGTTAACCCCGGGAGTAGTGGTGGTAGTGGTAGTAGTTAACCCCGGGAGTAGTGGTGGTAGTGGAACTAGTTAACCCCGGGAGTAGTGGTGGTAGTGGAACTAGTTAACCCCGGGAGTAGTGGTGGTAGTGGAACTAGTTAACCCCGGGAGTAGTGGTGGTAGTGGAACTAGTTAACCCCGGGAGTAGTGGTGGTAGTGGAACTAGTTAACCCCGGGAGTAGTGGTGGTAGTGGTAGTAGTTAACCCCGGGAGTAGTGGTGGTAGTGGAACTAGTTAACCCCGCGAGTAGTGGTGGTTGTGGAACTAGTTAACCCCGGGAGTTGTGGTGGTAGTGGTAGTAGTTAACCCCAGGAATAGTGGTGGTAGTGGAACTAGTTAACCCCGGGAGTAGTGGTGGTAGTGGTACTAGTTAACCCCGCGAGTAGTGGTGGTAGTGGTACTAGTTAACCCTGGGAGTAGTGGTGGTAGTTGAACTAGTTAACCCCGGGAGTAGTGGTGGTAGTGGTACTAGTTAACCTCGGGAGTAGTGGTGGTAGTGGTAGTAGTTAACCCTGGGAGTAGTGGTGGTAGTGGAACTAGTTAACCCCGGGAGTAGTGGTGGTAGTGGTACTAGTTAACCCCGGGAGTAGTGGTGGTAGTGGTACTAGTTAACCCCGGGAGTGGTGGTAGTGGAACTAGTTAACACTGGGAGTAGTGTTGGTAGTGGAACTAGTTAACCCCGGGAGTAGTGGTGGTAGTGGTAATAGATAACCCCGGGAGTAGTGGTGGTAGTGGTACTAGTTAACCCCGGGAGTAGTGGTGGTAGTGGTACTAGTTAACCCCGGGAGTAGTGTTGGTAGTGGAACTAGTTAACCCCGGGAGTAGTGGTGGTAGTGGTAATAGATAACCCCGGGAGTAGTGGTGGTAGTGGTACTAGATAACCCCGGGAGTAGTGGTACTAGTTAACCCCGGGAGTAGTGGTGGTAGTGGTACTAGTTAACCCCGGGAGTAGTGGTGGTAGTGGTAATAGATAACCCCGGGAGTAGTGGTGGTAGTGGTACTAGATAACCCCGGGAGTAGTGGTACTAGTTAACCCCGGGAGTAGTGGTGGTAGTGGTACTAGTTAACCCCGGGAGTAGTGGTGGTAGTGGTAATAGATAACCCCGGGAGTAGTGGTGGTAGTGGTACTAGATAACCCCGGGAGTAGTGGTACTAGTTAACCCCGGGAGTAGTGGTGGTAGTGGTACTAGTTAACCCCGGGAGTAGTGGTGGTAGTGGTACTAGTTAACCCCGGGAGTAGTGGTGGTAGTGGTACTAGTTAACCCCGGGAGTAGTGGTGGTAGTGGTACTAGTTAACCCCGGGAGTAGTGGTGGTAGTGGTACTAGTTAACCCCGGGAGTAGTGGTGGTAGTGGTACTAGTTAACCCCGGGAGTAGTGGTGGTAGTGATAAATGGTTTAAAAAATTGACAAGTTGAAGATTGAGACACTTATGGAACATATGGGAATCTTTATTGAGGAAACGTTTCGCCACACAGTGGCTTCATCAGTTCAGTACAAAGCAGAAAGGTTTGTAAGGAGAGGAGGAGTTTGAGGTAATCAGTCCCTCAGCCTGGAGTCGATGTGTTCAGTCCATCAGTCTTGTAAAATGTACAGCATAGGGCCGTAGACGTGGCTTATATACTGTAGTAGGTGAGGTGAAGCAGGCGGAGGCGGGGTCATAGTGGTACCATCCACTAGTCGAAGTAGGTCTTCGTCCAAAGGTTGGACAAGTGTTGAAGAATTTTTGTTCAACCTTTGGACAAAGACCTACTTAGACTAGTGGATGGTACCACTATGACCCCGCCTCCTCCTGCTTCACGTCACCTCACTACAGTATATAAGCCACGTCTACGGCCCTATGCTGTACATTTTACAAGACTGATGGACTGAACACATCGACTCCAGGCTGAGGGACTGATTACCTCAAACTCCTCCTTCCCATACACCTTTCTGCTTTATATTGGACTGATGAAGCCACTGTGTGGCGAAACGTTTCCTCAATAAAGATTCCCATATGTTCCATAAGTGTCTCAATCGTCAGTGGTGGTAGTGGTACTAGTTATACCTGGGAGTAGTGGTGGTAGTGGAACTAGTTAACCCCGGGAGTAGTGGTCGTAGTCGTACTAGTTAACCGCGCGAATAGTGGTGGTAGTGGTGCTAGTTAACCGCGGGAATAGTGGTGGTAGTAGTGCTAGTTAACCCCGGGAGTAGTGGTGGTAGTTAACCCCGGGAGTAGTGGTGGTAGTTAACCCCGGGAGTACTGGTGGTAGTTAACCCCGGGAGTAGTGGTACTAGTTAACCCCAGGAATATGGTACTAGTTAACCCCAGTAGTGGTACTAGTTAACCCCGGGAGTAGTGGTACTAGTTAACCCCGGGAGTAGTGGTACTAGTTAACCCCGGGAGTAGTGGTACTAGGTAACCCCAGTAGTGGCACTAGTTAACCCGGGGGTAGTGGTACTAGTTAACCCGGAAGTAGTACTGGTTAACCCCGGGAGTAGTGGTACTAGTTAACCCCGGGGGTAGTAGTACTAGTTAACCCCGGGGGTAGTGGTACTAGTTAACCCCAGTAGTGGTACTAGTTAACCCCAGTAGTGGTACTAGTTAACCCCGGGAGTAGTGGTACTAGTTAAACCCGGGAGTAGTGGTACTAGTTAACCTCAGTAGTGGTACTAGTTAACCCGGGGGTAGTGGTACTAGTTAACCCGGAAGTAGTGGTACTGGTTAACCCCGAGAGTAGTGGTACTAGTTAACCCCTGGGGTAGTGGTACTAGTTAACCCCGGGGGTAGTGGTACTAGTTAACCCCGGGAGTAGTGGTACTAGTTAACCCCAGTAGTGGTACTAGTTAACCCCAGTAGTGGTACTAGTTAACCCCAGGAATAGTGGTACTAGTTAACCCCAGTAGTGGTACTAGTTAACCCCAGTAGTGGTGGTAGTGTGGTGGTAGTGGCTTTGTTAACTCCAGGTGTGATCCCAGAAAACTACAAAGAGTAGCAAGAAATAGTAAGAATCCATCACCACCTAAGAACTATTCTGGGTTGGAAACTAAGCCAGTGACTGGTTCACTGAAGCCACAGATACTGAAGCCTGTATCAAAAGTCCTTCTCCTCAGCGACAAACTGGTTTTTTGTTTTAAATTCAGGGTCTTAAGAAGCACGTAAGTTCCCCCGTCTTCTAATAACATGTTAATTTTTCCACTATAATCTACCTTGTCCATAATTACTATCACATTTGCTTTGTCTGTTTCGTAAGGTGAAGTCCAGGATCTTTCCTTAATTCATGGTATAACTTAACAAATCTTTGATGACAATTGTGTTGTAGATTTCTGAGCTTTGCTCAAAGCATATGCGATAGTAATTATGGTAAGGGGAAAAATTAACATGTTATTAGAAGACAGAGTCACTTACATACCTCTTAAACCTAACAACAACAAAAATACTTTTCTTCAACTGTCTCCTCACTGAGTCTAATGCATTGTGTGCTGCCTTAAAGGAAAGGCAGCACACAAGAATTTGTATGAAAGTGGCATCCAGAGAAGACGAACCTCCAAGCTGATATGAACCAAGTCTTCCACTGGGCCACTGACAAAATAATGTTTATTAAGGACAGATTTCAATTACGCCATGGAAGAATGGTGGATATAAAAAGATCAGAGCACAAGTCAAATTCAAACTACTCAAAAGAGCCCAAGTCAAATGAGACCTGAGAGTGGCAGTCAAATCTCACGCGCCAGCAACACAACTTCATTATCGTAATTGCAAGACAAATAATTGGTTGGATAACTAGAACATTCAGAACAAGAGATGCCAAGCTAATGATTACACTCCTCAGGTTACTTGTTCTCGCTAGGCTGGAGCATTCCTGTGTACTAACGGCCTTCCTGAAGGGGATCGCAAGTATACCACAGTATCCGAGCCCAGAGATGATTAAAAGAGTATCATTGGCTCAGTCCCTTGTGTAGAATGTTCTGCGATTTATTTTACTGTACAAATCTACTGCGAAATGCCTTATTTTATGCTGGAGTTCTTCTCTTACACTTTACCTCTTCACTGTATACAATATATCCTTATTTAGTATGGTTATGTACACACAAACTAAGATACTGGAGAGTAAAACGTAGCCATCAATAAAATATCTAAAAAGTTGCACGTGTAATTTTCCTTGATTGTCAAGATCATACCTTTAATACCTTAACTGCCACAATCTGATGGTTGTCAGGGTGGCTTATTAGCCTAATTAATGCCACAAACAACCTAGTGACTGACCAACAAATATACCTTACTCCTTGACAACGACGATTAAACTGTGTGTGTATATATATATATATATATATATATATATATATATATATATATATATATATATATATATATATATATATATATATGCAAAACAACCACTCTGAAAGAATAGGGAAATTCCAAGCGCTTTCGTGACTACTCACATTATCAAGGATAATGTGAGTAGTCACGAAAGCGCTTGGAATTTCTCTATTCTTTCAGAGTGGTTGTTTTGCATATTCTGAAATCACCTGTTTACTGTGATCTTATTGCATATATAATATATATATATATATATATATATATATATATATATATATATATATATATATATATATATATATATATATATATATATATATATATATATATGCAATAAGATCACAGTAAACAGGTGAATATAATAATAATAATAATCTCGTATGTACTTGTGGTAATAGATGACACGAGGACAATCCTATACTGAACTGGCCATCCCCAGCTGCCAGCTGTGCCTGGGTCTCCACCTGGAAAATTAACAGTTAGTTAATCTTTTCCGACGGTTTAGAGCCGTCTGGCGGTCGATAATGGCACCCCAACAACCACAACTTGAATATGTCAGCCAACCCCTCTCTCATCTCCTCGCCTCTCTCCCTCCCTCTCTCTCCCCTCCGTTTTTCTCTTCTCCCCATCTTTGTTTTATTTTCAACTTAGCAACATTCCTGGGATTGAACTTAATTCTGTACTCTGGGACGCAGTACCACGCATTTCTCACTTGGTTGTTCCCCAGCATTAACTTATTGCTCCTGGCACCGCCTCTTCTACTGTCCACTATCCACTATCCATATTTTAGGTTGAGTAGGCAACCCCAGATTAGCCTGGCCCCAGGCTTCTCTGGGAGTAGGAAGACACTCGACACGGGATACGGGTACATTACAGGTATACAAGGAGCCTAGGTGTGAGTTTCATGTTGGTGTTACTGTCTTGCTTCATTTCAGTGTTTAGTAACGATTTGTCTCCTCGTCCTAACACTTTCTGTCCCTTCTTATCCACCTTGTCAATACTTCCGGGTATATTTTATGTTGTGCTTATGGCTCCTCTAAGTCTTCTTTAGTTCTGCCATATCTGTTAATTGAGTGTAAATGGAATTGTCCTGTGACCCTCGTCTTGAAGAGCGAAACTTCTATGATAATAATGGACATTTTTTGCAGAAAAATATTATGAAGTTTCGCTGACGCAGGAGGTTTATCAAGCCAATACACGGTATATGCGACGTTACAGTACCTGGAGGGAGTTCTGGGGGTCAACGCCCCCGTGGCCCTGACCATAACCAAGTGAGGGAAGTTAGGTAGAGTTATTGATGATACTGAAAGATAAGAAAAAGGAAGAACTGCGCAGAAAGAGGATCAGCGACACAGGAGGATCAGCGACACAGGAGGATCAGCGACACAGGAGGATCACCAAAGACTATTAACTCAGCTCAGGAAAGAGGAAAACATCGCTGAAAAAACATTTTTATCTTCAGAAACTGAACAATCAACGCGAGACGCTGGAGCGACAAAGGCCAAGTTATCAATTTCTAAAAGCACATTATGCAAATGATATGGGATTAGTTGACTTGACTGATATTCTTTCTAGAAAGTTCCTGGGGTGACGTCAGGTTGCTGGGTCACACACACACACACACACACACACACACACACACACACACACACACACACACACACACACACACACATTGGGAGAAATTTTCAAGGAAAGTTTAGCTGAAGTTTTAGCGATGTTTCAGTCGAATCTTGTAATAAAACTTTCACTGTTGCTAAGACAATCGACTGGGTAACTGCTTAGCGAACTTTACACTGTGATTCTAACTTAGCTCTTTCGGTGCGTTGGGTGGCTCCGTGTTTTATGTGCCTCGCCACTAATTGTTTACATCGTATATGGTATTCATTGGCGTGTGATGTGTTTTAATTGGTCAGTTTTTTTTTTCTTGTAAAAGAGCGGTCCTGCACGACTTAACGCAATTCACAAAATTTGCTGGAATGAGTTGATTTAAGATAATTCAGTCACCTACAGCGTGGTAACACAGATTAGTCAAGAGACTTGGTCTGAAATCAGGTCGCGAGGGTTATGTGATACCCGGAATTAAGAACTGGGTGATAATAGACCAGTAGTTACCCCACTTGATAACAGGTCAGTAGTTACCCCACTTGATAACAGGTCAGTAGTTACCCCACTTGATAACAGGTCAGTAGTTACCCCACTTGATAACAGGTCAGTAGTTACCCCACTTGATAACAGGTCAGTAGTTACCCCACTTGATAACAGGTCAGTAGTTACCCCACTTGATAACAGGTCAGTAGTTACCCCACTTGATAACAGGTCAGTAGTTACCCCACTTGATAACAGGTCAGTAGTTACCCCACTTGATAACAGGTCAGTAGTTACCCCACTTGATAATAGGTCAGTAGTTACCCCACTTATTGAGTTCCTCAAGTTAGTCTTTGATCAGATGGGCTGTGGCTCCTTGAGATTATGTGCGGCTAGCACCCACACTAGCAGGCCAGCGTCCACACGGGCAGGCCAGCGTCCACACTGGCAGGCCAACGTCCACATGGGCAGGACAGCGCCCACACTTATACACTGGATTATTTACCGCAATTGATAGTGTGACTTGTGAATGGTACAAGTCGGAGCGACACGTCGTCGTAAGCTTCTCTCTCCCATGTGAGGGTCATTTTTGTATATCTCCCTAGTACTGCATCTTACTACACTACCGCTGGTTCTCAGTTACCTGACTGGTGCAGTCACCTCGAGGCCTCACTACAGGTCCTCACATGCACTCGGGGATTAACCGGAGGTGGCCTAGATTACCCGACTTTCCCCTTGGTATCATGGATAATCTCTAAAAAGTTTCAGCTCATTGTGGATCGTATGTTTCTTTCATGCAATAAGAGGTGACTGTCAGTCTCATAACTGTCTTGGATAGTTGCAGTGTGACGTCACATCCCCCCACACTTCCTGGCACTCTTAGTACCACCATAGTTTACTATCTTCACACCAGTGGTCATTACACATATCTACTGAAGAATGGACACTAGTGCAACATTTTAGAATATTGTGGAAGCATTTCGCTAGTAAGCGGCTTCTTCAGTCCAGTACAGAGAAGGACTGTGGAAGATGGAGGACTTTGAGGTAATAAGTCCATCGGCGTGGAGTCTATATATTCAGTCCATCATGAAATTGATGCACTGGCCACAGAGTCCAAGCTGAAGGACTGATTACCTTTTCCAGCTCTTCTCTGTGCTTAACTGAAGAAGTCACTGCCTGGCGAAACGCTTCAACAATAAGATTCCAAATGTTTCACAAGTGTCTCATTCTTCAACTTTTAGGTTTTCTGAACCATTTATATCATATTATTACTACCCACCGTACCTGGCAGGCTGTACCCACTATACCTGGCAGGTTGTACCTACCGTACCTGCAGGTTGTACCCACCGGACAATTGTATCGTAGAGGTCTGAACTTTGCTCAGACCTCTACAACACAATTGTCCTCAAAGATTTGTTAAGTTATATCATGAATTAAGGAAAGATCCTGGACTTCACCTTACGAAACAGACAAAGCAAATGTGATAGTAATTATGGACAAGGTAGATTATAGTGGAAAAATGAACATGTTATTAGAAGACGGGAGAACTTACGTGCTTCTTAAGTCTCCTTACTGCACTGACCTCTGTGAAGAGTCCACTGAACTTTTAGTCACTCGTGCTCGAGTCCTCTGAACTTTTAGTCACTCGTGCTCGAGTCCACTGAACCCTGCTTAACCACTGCCTCTTCTTATATCTGCTTAGTTACCCACTGCCTCACTAAACTACCTCATGACTCACCAGTCTCGTTACACCTTCCTTAATTTCTTTATAAAAACGACGAATAAATACGAGAAACCGCAGAACGACTAATTACAAGCTTAATGGATATGAATCTCAGCGTATATGTAAGGTGTTCCACCTGCCTCGTGCACCTCACTGATTGGTCCACACACCTGACCTCACCCATGACCTCCGTTTTCTATAATAGGCCCACAGATCCATTTTCTTCCCGGCGTAAAGGGACTTTTGCCCCTTGCATTGTGTGCCTCGTTACGGAACTTTCAATTTATGTAACTAATGTAAGCGATACCTAAATAATGCTGAGTACATACAGAAGCAGGTCAGTACTAACACTGGCAGGTCAGTACTAACACTGGCAGGTCAGTACTAACACTGGCAGGTCAGTACTAACACTGGCAGGTCAGTACTAACACTGGCAGGTCAGTACTAACACTGGCAGGTCAGTACTAACACTGGCAGGTCAGTACTAACACTGGCAGGTTAGTAGTAACACTGGCAGGTCAGTACTAACACTGGCAGGTTAGTAGTAACACTGGCAGGTCAGTACTAACACTGGTAGGTCAGTACTAACACTGACAGGTCAGTACTAACACTGGCAGGTCAGTACTAACACTGACAGGTCAGTACTAAACACTGACAGGTCGGTACTAACACTGCCAGGTTAGTAGTAACACTGGCAGGTCAGTACTAACACTGACAGATCAGTACTAAACACTGACAGGTCGGTACTAACACTGGCAGGTTAGTAGTAACACTGGCAGGTCAGTGCTAACACTGGCAGGTCAGTACTAACACTGGCAGGTCAGTACTAACACTGGCAGGTCAGTATTAACACTGGCAGGTCAGTACTAACACTGACAGATCAGTACTAAACACTGACAGGTCGGTACTAACACTGGCAGGTTAGTACTAGCACTGGCAGGTCAGTACTAACACTGGCAGGTCAGTACTAACACTGGCAGGTCAGTACTAACACTGGCAGGTCAGTACTAACACTGGCAGGTCAGTACTAACACTGGCAGGTCAGTGCTAACACTGGCAGGTCAGTACTAACACTGGCAGGTCAGTACTAACATTGGCAGGTCAGTACTAACACTGGCAGGTCAGTGCTAACACTGGCAGGTCAGTACTAACACTGGTAGGTCAGTGCTAAAACTGGCAGGTCAGTACTAACACTGGCAGGTAAGTGCTAACACTGACAGGTCAGTACTAACACTGGCAGGTCAGTGCTAAAACCGGAAGGTCAGTACTAACACTGGCAGGTCAGTGCTAACACTGGCAGGTCAGTACTAACACTGGCAGGTCAGTGCTAACACTGGCAGGTCAGTACTAACACTGGCAGGTCAGTACTAACGCTGGCAGGTCAGTGCTAACACTGACAGGTCAGTACTAACACTGGCAGGTCAGTGCTAACACTGCAGGTCAATACTAACACTGGCAGGTCAGTGCTAACACTGGCAGGACACTACTAACACTGGCAGGTCGGTGCTAACACTGGCAGGTCAGCACTAACACTGGCAGGTCAGTGCTAAAACTGGCAGGTCAATACTAACACTGGCAGGTCAGTGCTAACACTGACAGGTCAGTACTAACACTGACAGGTCAGTACTAACACTGGCAGGTCAGTGCTAACACTGGCAGGTCAGTGCTAAAACCGGAAGGTCAGTACTAACACTGGCAGGTCAGTGCTAAAACCAGAAGGTCAGTACTAACACTGGCAGGTCAGTGCTAACACTGGCAGGTCAGTACTAACACTGGCAGGTCAGTACTAACGCTGGCAGGTCAGTGCTAACACTGACAGGTCAGTACTAATATCATGTGGGAGTTCGACACGTGGATTAGGTAAGAAATACTCACGTAGGCTGTTATTACGTATAATTACAGATAATGTGTGTAACGCCCTTACAGCCGTGGCCTGCCTCCTCGCTCACTCTCGTAACACTAACTGACCGCCTGGCCGCCCACGTACCCATAGAGGGTCTTTGAATAGTGCCAGGTCAGCTCAATATGAATAGACAGTGACTCAGGCAGAGACGGTTGGTCGTTGAGTCAACGGTACACTGGTTACTGGTAACTGGTTACTACTACTGAGAGCTCGGCGACGCTAACGTATGTCGTCCCGACATACAACTAATACAAACTAGAGATGGCAGGTATACGGCTTGGGCTGATTCTATACAATGTCAAAGTACACAACAATTAAACATTATAACATACATAAGTAGAACATTGGAATGGAAGCTTACGTAACTGAAACTGTAATGCAATACAAGGTATAATATAGCACAATTTAAAACTCAACAAATGAACAACGAACTCAACGTTGAGATTACAAGTGATAAAAAAAAATTTTGATCGATCGATCTGTATTCATGTGATCTACGGATTCTGAGGAAGGAATATATACAAAGAAAGAGTGTTTAACAGAAAGGCAGATTCGGTGCACTCAAATCTAGACTGTTAACTCTCAGAATGCGGAGAGAACATGAACACAAAAAAAAAAATTCTTGAATACTGATAAGTTGATACTGTAATTATTCATCTATACAGGTTATTTACATTTAACCCCAACTCTGCTAGGGTGAGATTGACATATGCAGAATGGGTGTCATCTCTGGGAGGATCAAACTCTGTAGCATTGGCTAACTCATGCTGTATTTGAGGCAAATCTGAATTGGAAGTTACAAATGATACTTGAGGATTTCTCAATACCTGTCGTGTATGTAGGGAATAACGACATTCAGGTTGATCGTCTGACTGAGTATCAGAGGAAGAGAGTACAGGATCAGGAGGATTGTCAGAGTCTGTCACATTAGTCTGGGTTGGAACATCATTATCATCACATACTAACTTCATATGATCTAAATGCGATTCTTTATACTGACCAGTACTAATCTCTCTAACCTTATACTTATTACCAGTGATATGTTCAACTACTCGATAAGGACCAACAAACTTTTGATCAAGCTTTGGCATTGCAGACGTTTTGTTAAAGTTAATCAGCATAACTCTCGAACCTACTTTGATTTTGGATGGCTTTGCTCGAGTGTTTGCGACTCTTGTAAATTCAGCTGTTGATTTATGAAGTGTTTCACGGATTCTTCTAAAAACACTTTGAGCTAAGCTGGTACGAGTTGCTATGAAATCATCAGGGTTGTAATTTGGTTTCGGATTAGAATATAACAACTCATAAGGCAAACGTTTATCTACACCATACAATGCATAATGTGGAGTGTCACCTATAGAAACATTGTAAGCAGAATTTATAGCACACTGCACATCAGGTATAACTTCATCCCAAGTTTCACTGTTGGGATTGATAGTGGCTCTCAAGACATCAAGTACTTTCTTATTGGTTCGTTCCGCTAACCCATTGCTGGCAGGATGATGAGGAACAATGGTGGATTTAGAGATCTTGTACAAGGTGCACAAATTTTCAAGAATCTCATTACAGAATTCACCTCCATTATCTGTTACTAGTGACTTAGGGGTGGTATGCCTGCAGATAATGCGTTCTTTAAACGCTTTAGCTACTGTCTCGGCAGTCTTATCTGCAATAGGAACTAACTCACAATATCTGGTGAAATGGTCTACCATAACACACAGATGTTTGTTGCCTTGGAGGGAACATTGGAAATTAGTTAACAAATCTAGCGCAACTCTTTCCCAAGGTTCGCTAGTAGTTGGATACACTTGGATTGGATTAGGACCATTAGCATTGCCTTTATGTTGCATGCAGACACTACATTTCTTAACATACTCAGAAATATCAGTTGCCATTCGAGGCCAAAAGTATTTCAATCTGGCTTGTTTTACTGAACGATCCATACCAGGGTGTGCAACACCTGGTACATCGTGAACTAGCTGTAAGGCTACATTCACTAGTGACTGTGGAATTACTAACTGGTATACTCTTCTGCTAGGAGTACCCAACTCGGCTGTTCGATACAGTAATTCTTGGTTCATGACAAAGTCACTGATGGGTGCTGGTGGCTTCACAGTCAGAATAAGATCTTCCTGGAGCAGGAATCGAATCACACCAGACCACATGGGATCTGTTCGTTGAGCATTCTTTACATCTTCAGCACTAAATGGAGGGTCTGCAGTTACTATACTAACATGTCGCGATAAGGCATCTGCGACTACATTTGACTTGCCAGGTAAATGCTCAAAGGTGGGATTGAACTCTTGGATAGTCAAGGTCCATCTGGCTAACCTTCCAGTAGGTTGTTTGTTCTGGAATAAGGGTATCAGTGGAGCATGGTCTGTCAAGACATGAACAGAGTACTGATAAATAATGTCTCGGAAGTGCTTTAAAGACCATACTATTGCTAAAGCTTCTTGCTCAGTTACTGTATAATTACGTTCAGCCTTCGTAAGGACTCGGCTAGCAAATGCAACTGCGTTGTACTTGCCATCGGTCTTCTGAGCTAGTACGGCACCTATGCCAATTGAACTAGCATCAGTTGTCAGATAGAAGGGCTTAGAAAAATCTGGAAATTTCAAAATTGGAGCAGATGTTAGCTTTTCTTTTAGAGTTTGGAATGCTCTTTCTTGACGGAAGGTCCAAACAAAAGGAGCATCTTTCTTAAGCAACTCAGTTAGAGGAGCAGCTATGGAAGAAAAATTGGCAATGAAAGATCTATAAAAACCTGCTAAGCCCACAAAGGATCTTACGGCATCAGCAGTTTTGGGAGTTGGAAAATTTAGTACTGCAGTTACTTTACTTTGGTCAGTCGTAACCCCTCTAGGAGTGACTACGTGACCAAGAAACTTAATTTCTGATCTGAAAAATTGACATTTAGACAGTTTGATCTTTAAATTGGCTTCTTCAAGCTTACCAAGTACTACATCAAGTCTTTTCAAGTGTGTATCCACGTCTTTAGACATGACGATTACGTCATCTAAGTACACCATAAGTGCATTACCTATGAGACCTCTAAAGATATTAGTCATGAGCCTTGAGAACGTGATAGGGGAAGATCGTAATCCAAATGCCATACGGAGGAAGTGATAATGACCTGTAGGAGTGGAGAATGCAGTTAGCTCTTGGCTGTCCTCGTGAAGAGGGACTTGCCAAAACCCTTGTAACAAATCCAGGGTTGAAAAGACTTTGTTATCTCCGATATTACGTAAAAGATCACCCAGTACAGGGAGTGGAAAGCGATCTGGAATGGTTTTCGCGTTTAACTTCCTAAAGTCAATCACTGGGCGCCAAGTACCATCCTTCTTAGGTACTAGTATCAAGGGTGCATTCCAAGGTGAATTGCTAGGTGCAATAACTCCATCATCAAGCATTTGATTGATCAATTCTTCTGCGACAGCAACTTGTGAATGAGGCATTCTGTACGCAGGTATGTAGATAGGTCTAGTACCAGGTTCAAGTGGAATACGATGGGACAATAAGTTCGTTATACCCATCTTCTCACCTGGTAAAGCAATGGCTTTACGACGTTTGTTCAACAGAGTCAACAAACGCTTGACTTCATCTGGGAAGTCAGTGGGAGCTAAGTCTTTCTCCTCAACTGGTGGAACAGATTGATCCAGTGAAGTGGATGAGGTCTCCCCGGCAGAAATAGCACCGACCCACTGGTCAGGTGACAACTCATCCTCTACCTGAACAGGGTAAGGATAGTGAACAAGGTCAACAAGATTGGTATTTGCTCTGAGGCGAACACTGTGACCAGAAGTGTTGGCCAGGTAGAAATGGATCTTACTATCTCGTACAACATGTAAGGATGGTTCAACAAATAGACCTTTTACTTTGCAGGAATCACTGTCAACTAGGACGTTATCACCATCTGGAACACTAGGAACAACAACAGACACTCTAGTGAGAGCACTAGCCGCAACAGAAACGTCTTTCTGCAGACGGCATGTGACATCAACAAGAGATGGCATTACTAGTTTCAAGTAATCGTTTTCCGACAAGGCGTCCCCTGTGGAGAAACTACTACTCGAACTAGCAGGCATTGCAGGGATAGGTTGTGCACTCAAGGCAATCTGAGCGTCCTCGGACACTTGAGGCATCGGACTATCCTGCAAATCTGAAGGTATAGGTGGAACACTGATGGGAGTGACAGAATTACCAGTGCCTGACCGCTTGGGTACGCTACTGGAGAATGCATTAGCTTGTAAGGACTTAATCCGTACATCATACTCTGCAGCAGTATAACAGATTTCTGATCCAAGCTGGTAACCCCAGAATGGAACGATCAAGTCGTCAATTTGGGCATGCCATCGATAAGGGTCGAGCACAATGCGTAAGTCTCGCATGGAAGCAAATCCCAGTAGAAGGTCACCAGGGAAAGTAATCTGGTCGACAACAAGGAAGGAAGCAGTGAAGTCTCTACCTTGGATAGAAAAGGTTAGGGAAGTCCGACCTCGGACACGCAGGTGAGAACCAGCTACTCCACTAAGGGAGGACACATGAGTCGGTTCTACGAGAAGGACATGTCGTAACTTCTTATCCTTAAACAAACTAGACCTAATAATATTGACTTGCGCACCAGAGTCCATGAACAAATGAACGGGCGCATTATAAACAGATGCTTGCACTATAGGGCCTATGGTTGCATTGGAAGTTATGTGCAAACAAAAAGGTGGATTGTCATCAGAAAAGACTTGTTCTACTTCATCCCCAAAATCATCTATGTCAGAGACATGTGAAGCAACATCATCAGCAGGATTGTCATTCTCGAGACTGCTTAAGGCTTCAAAGGAATTGTGAACGGGGATGGTGTACTCATTATCACCTACTGTCACCATGGGACGGTTTGACTGGGGCGCTCGAATTCCCCCGAATTGGAAGAACGAGCCTGGTTCTGGTTAGTTTGAGAATTGGAAGAATGAGCCTGGTTCTGGTTATTTTGAGAACCACGATATCTGTTTCCTCTACGGGTTCTGCGGTTGGAACGAGCACGGAAAGACCTAGAGAACTGAAGGTTATAGAGAGCATTGCACTCAGATGTGTCATGTCCATGTATTCTATGATAAGTACAGTAGGGAAGATCTGGGTACTCATCATCAGTACGACGTCTCTTAGGGTAACTATCAGGACAATTAATTGCAATATGGCCACGGAAACCACAGTTGTAACAATTCCGCCGACTATGGTTACTGAATGTACTATGAATACTACGAGGTGTATAACGACTCTGTACACTGGTTCTTGGTGATCTCTGAGATGGTTGACGACCACGATTTGTCTCTGTGGCGCAAACAAGAGGTGGTGCAGACTGAGGCATATGTGTGACATTACTTTTGATACAAGGGAAAGTACCCTGGGGGCACAAGGAACGTACATGATTTAAGGCTGTAAGTGGTTCCATCGTCACAGTTGGAGGATGAGCCTCATAAGCACACACAGAAGCAGGTGGCATTAGTTCTTTAATTGCTCCAAAAGCTGCTATTTTAGCAAGTGATTCTGTAAATGGTTTAGCCTCTTCAGGGAGAAAAGATGATGATTGGACAGCATTGATAAATGATGATAAAAGTTTGTCTAATCTAACAGCAAATGCACTCAACGATTCATTACTCATGGGTGTAGCATTCACTAGTTCCCTAAGAACGACATATGGATCAGCTGTTTTTACTGGGACAAGGAAAGAACGAATCAGTTCCTCATATTGTGACCACTTAGTAAGATTCCTGAAGTCTCGCATATCAAGGAGATCAACAACGTGAACAGCAGCAGGAGATCGATAAAGAGCTTCTTTAGCAAGTCTGATAAGACTTTCCTCTGAAGGAGGACCTTCAACTAGAGCACTAGCACGAGAACGAATGGCTGCAAACCATGCTTCAAGACTATGTACATGGCCATTGAATAAAGGTAACGCATCAAGGGAATCACGAGTATAACTATAGTATCTCGGTATCTGGGTCGGTCTGTCAGTCGCTAAGGAACTGTGAGGACTGATGACAGGGGCAACAGTAGCCTGAGAGGTCGGAGTGTCGACATTCACTAAAGTATCACTTGACGGTATGTGAGACATAATGGCAAAGTAGCACGAGAACAAATAAGGCAAAAATAATGAACAATAAAAATGATATAAAATTCTAGAATTGAAATAAAAGATATACAACTAATTCTGCAGAAGTAATAAAAAAAAAATGTCTAAGATACACTGCAAGAGGAAGGACAACTCAAGGTCAAGAAAAATTTACATTGAAATATACAAGTAAAAATATTACTGGAGACTGAATTAAATGCAAAATGAGCTGTCTTTACTCTTGCTAATAAAGAAATTAATTAATTAAATTTTAAATCAATGTAAAAGTATAAAATAAAATTATTAAATTGTTAACTGGGAAATTTAAGTATTTTCTAAGAATGCATAAACGAGATTAAAATATAATTCATAAAAATATTAATAAAAGAAAATAATTCACTGCAGAACAAGTGCAACAAATTCACTGCAGAACAAGTGCAACAATCACTGCAGAACAAGTGCAACAAAATAAAGTGTAGAAATAATCACTGCAGTAATAAAGTGTCACTGGGAAAACTCAGGTAAAATAATGAAATAAAATTATGAAGAAAAAAAAATAAACTGATTGAACACTTTAACTCTTAATTGTAAATTAGACAAAACAATTTACTCAAGCAGAGTAAAGAAAACACTTTACGTTAAAAGTAATTGAAATTTCATCAAGAGTGAATTTGTTCAAAGAAATATAAAAATATGAATAAAATAAAACAAAGGAACAAAACGGGTAGGTTAACACTTACAGTGGCAGGGCACACTTCATTATTATAATATATTCTTACAACAAAATCCTGCTGTGACTGATACGACAATACAACAAAATCTTGCTGTGACTGATACGACAAAAATTTGCTGGCAAAAATAATGGTACACAGTCTGCGAAAAAATTAGAGGAATGAGACACTGCTGGCATACGAAAAAAAGACACACATAGAAATAAATGGATAATTTGGTATACTGGGGTGAATATCACTGCATGAAATACAATGACAATTACTGGAGAATACAACGCTGAAAGAATACAATAAAAAAAATGAATCACTTCACACAGAGTGACTGACTGGTACACTACACAATAATACTTACTAGAGACAGGAGTAGCATAAAGAAAAAAAAAAAACACAGATAAAAAAAATTATAAGATAAGTGAAAACACTGAAAAATATTGTAAAAATAATGAGTCAAAGAAATACTGCGTTTACACTGAAAACACAAGGTTTAGAGTACACAAGCAATTTACTATAAATGTCTCACACACGCAAATGTCTTTAAATGCAAGAAAAATGTCTCAAGAAAATTATCACTGAAGTCTGGAGTAGTAGACGGGATGACGAGTGATGAGGAGAAGGTTGTCAGGTGCGGGTGATGACGCCTCCTACATTCACACTGTTGTCGGAAGAAATGCGCGTTCTCGGGAAACTCTCATAATTGGGTTTTATCGTTGGCGCTCACCTACAATCTCTTGACCAATTATGTGAGCCAAAACAGTATTAGGACCCGGTACAAGGGTGCAAACAGCCACAGGTAGATGGGTGGATGGCTGGTGGTGGTGGTGGTGGGGTGGTGTGAGTAGAGTGGTGGTGGTGAGTGTGACTCTCGCTGGCGCTCACTGGCGCGCACTCCACTCTCTACCCACGAAGGTGGCTTGATAAGCCACTCTATGCCACAGGAACTAACACTGGCAGGTCAGTGCTAACACTGCAGGTCAATACTAACACTGGCAGGTCAGTGCTAACACTGGCAGGTCAGTGCTAACACTGGCAGGTCAGTGCTAACACTGGCATGCCAGTGCTAACACTGGCAGGTCAGTGCTAACACTGGCAGGTCAGTACTAACATTGGCAGGTCAGTGCTAACACTGGCATGCCAGTGCTAACACTGGCAGGTCAGTGCTAACACTGACAGGTCAGTACTATCACTGGCAGGTCAGTACTAACACTGTCAGGTCAGTGCTAACACTGACAGGTCAGTATTAACACTGGCAGGTCAGTGCTAACACTGCAGGTCAATACTAACACTGACAGGTCAGTACTAACACTGGCAAGTCAGTGCTAACACTGGCAGGTCAGTACTAACATTGGCAGGTCAGTGCTAACACTGGCATGTCAGTGCTAACACTGGCAGGTCAGTACTAACACTGGCAGGTCAGTACTATCACTGGCAGGTCAGTACTAACACTGTCAGGCCAGTACTAACACTGGCAGGTCAGTACCAACACTAGTAGGTCAGTACTAACACTGGCAGGTCAGTGCTAACACTGGCAGGTCAGTACTAACACTGACAGGTCAGTACTAACACTGGCAGGTCAGTGCTAGCATTGGCAGGTCAGTGCTAACACTGGCAGGTCAGTGCTAACACTGGCATGTCACTGCTAACACTGGCAGGTCAGTGCTAACACTGGCAGGTCATTACTAACACCACTGGTCCACTCTTGTTTAATCTGGCTAAATAGATTTCTAGATGTCTAGTTGGGCCGCCAGCAGGAACAACCTGGTTGACCAAACAAGTATATGTCTGGTCCTGAGCCGGAATCTGGTACCAGGGTCGGGATTTGACACCAGAGCCAGGATCTGACACCAGGGCCGAGATCTAACACCTGGGTCAGGATCTGACACCAGAGGCAGGATCTGACACTTGGGCCACGATCTGACACCAGGGCCGAGATCTGACACCTTGGTCAGGATCTGACACTAGGGCCAGGATCTGACACCAAGGCCGAGATCTGACACCAGGGCCAGGACCTGACACTAGAGGTAGGAGCTGACACTAGGGCCATGATCTGACACTAGGGCCGAGATCTGACACCAGGGCCAGGATCTGACACTAGGGCCTGGATCTGACACTAGGGCCTGGATCTGACACTAGGGCCAGGATCAGGCCCCATGGCCGAGATCTGACACCAGGGCCAGGATCTGCCACTAGTGGTAGGATCTGACACTAGGGCCATGATCTGACACCAGGGCCGAGATCTAACACCTGGGTCAGGATCTGACACCAGAGGCAGGATCTGACACTTGGGCCACGATCTGACACCAGGGCCGAGATCTGACACCTTGGTCAGGATCTGACACTAGGGCCAGGATCTGACACCAAGGCAGAGATCTGACACCAGGGCCAGGACCTGACACTAGAGGTAGGAGCTGACACTAGGGCCATGATCTGACACTAGGGCCATGAGCTGACACCAGGGCCGAGATCTGACACCAGGGCCAGGATCTGACACTAGGGCCTGGATCTGACACTAGGGCCTGGATCTGACACTAGGGCCAGGATCAGGCCCCATGGCCGAGATCTGACACCAGGGCCAGGATCTTACACCAGGGCCTCACACCACTGTGGTCACACCCTGCCTCACACAAGAATGGTCACACCCTGCCTCACACCAGAATGGTCACACCCTGCCTCACACCAGAATGGTCACACCCTGCCTCACACCAGAATGGTCACACCCTGCCTCACACCAGAATGGTCACACCCTGCCTCACACCAGAATGGTCACACCCTGCCTCACACCAGAATGGTCACACCCTGCCTCACACCAGAATGGTCACACCCTGCCTCACACAAGAATGGTCACACCCTGCCTCACACCAGAATGGTCACACCCTGCCTCACACCAGAATGGTCACACCCTGCCTCACACCAGAATGGTCACATCCTGCCTCACACCAGAATGGTCACACCCTGCCTCACACCAGAATGGTCACACCCTGCCTCACACCAGAATGGTCACACCCTGCCTCATGCCGCAGTGGTCACACCCTGCCTCACACCAGAATGGTCACACCCTGCCTCACACCAGAATGGTCACACCCTGCCTCACACAAGAATGGTCACACCCTGCCTCATACCACAGTGGTCACACCCTGCCTCACACCAGAATGGTCACACCCTGCCTCACACAAGAATGGTCACACCCTGCCTCATACCACAGTGGTCACACCCTGCCTCACACCGGAATGGTCACACCCTGCCTCACACCAGAATGGTCACACCCTTCCTCACACAAGAATGGTCACACCCTGCCTCATACCACAGTGGTCACACCCTGCCTCGCACCAAAATGGTCACACCCTGCCTCACACAAGAATGGTCACACCCTGCCTCACACCAGAATGGTCACACCCTGCCTCACACAAGAATGGTCACACCCTGCCTCACACCAGAATGGTCACACCCTGCCTCACACAAGAATGGTCACACCCTGCCTCACAACAGAATAGTCACACCCTGCCTCACACCAGAATGGTCACACCCTGCCTCACACCAGAATGGTCACACCCTGCCTCATACCACAGTGAACACACCCTGCCTCACACCAGAATCACAAAATAATCACACCTTGCCTCACAATACAGTTATCACACCTTGCCTCACAATAAAGTGGTCACACCTTGCCTCACAATACAGTTATCACACCTTGCCTCACAATAAAGTGGTCACACCTTGCCTCACAATAAAGTGGTCACACCTTGCCTCACAATACAGTTATCACACCTTGCCTCACAATAAAGTGGTCACACCTTGCCTCACAATACAGTTATCACACCTTGCCTCACAATAAAGTGGTCACACCTTGCCTCACAATACAGTTATCACACCTTGCCTCACAATAAAGTGGTCACACCTTGCCTCACAATAAAGTGGTCACACCTTGCCTCACAATACAGTTATCACACCTTGCCTCACAATAAAGTGGTCACACCTTGCCTCACAATAAAGTGGTCACACCTTGCCTCACAATAAAGTGGTCACACCTTGCCTCACAATACAGCCTTAAATCACACCTTGCCTCACAATAAAGTGGTCACACCTTGCCTCACAATACAGTTATCACACCTTGCCTCACAATAAAGTGGTCACACCTTGCCCCACAATACAGTTATCACACCTTGCCTCACAATAAAGTGGTCACACCTTGCCTCACAATAAAGTGGTCACACCTTGCCTCACAATACAGTTATCACACCTTGCCTCACAATAAAGTGGTCACACCTTGCCTCACAATAAAGTGGTCACACCTTGCCTCACAATAAAGTGGTCACACCTTGCCTCACAATAAAGTGGTCACACCTTGCCTCACAATAAAGTGGTCACACCTTGCCTCACAATAAAGTGGTCACACCTTGCCTCACAATAAAGCGGTCACACCTTGCCCCACAATAAAGTGGTCACACCTTGCCTCACAATAAAGTGGTCACACCTTGCCTCACAATAAAGTGCCCCACAATACAGTCACACCTTGTCTCACAATAAAGTGGTCACACCTTGCCTCACAATAAAGTGGTCACACCTTGCCTCACAATACAGTTATCACACCTTGCCTCACAATAAAGTGGTCACACCTTGCCTCACAATAAAGTGGTCACACCTTGCCTCACAATAAAGTGGTCACACCTTGCCTCACAATAAAGTGGTCACACATTGCCTCACAATAAAGCGGTCACACCTTGCCCCACAATAAAGTGGTCACACCTTGCCTCACAATAAAGTGGTCACACCTTGCCTCACAATAAAGTGGTCACACCTTGCCTCACAATAAAGTGGTCACACCTTGCCTCACAATAAAGTGGTCACACCTTGCCTCACAATAAAGTGGTCACACCTTGCCTCACAATAAAGTGGTCACACCTTGCCTCACAATAAAGTGGTCACACCTTGCCTCACAATAAAGTGGTCACACCTTGCCTCACAATAAAGTGGTCACACCTTGTCTCACAATAAAGTGGTCACACCTTGCCTCACAATAAAGTGGTCACACCTTGCCTCACAATAAAGTGGTCACACCTTGCCTCACAATAAAGTGGTCACACCTTGCCTCACAATAAAGTGGTCACACCTTGCCCCACAATACAGTTATCACACCTTGCCTCACAATAAAGTGGTCACACCTTGCCTCACAATAAAGTGGTCACACCTTGTCTCACAATAAAGTGGTCACACCTTGCCTCACAATAAAGTGGTCACACCTTGCCTCACAATAAAGTTATCACACCTTGTCACACCTTGTCTCATAATAAAGTGGTCACACCTTGCCTCACAATAAAGTGGTCACACCTTGCCTCACAATAAAGTAGTCACACCTTGCCTCACAATAAAGTGGTCACACCTTGCCTCACAATAAAGTGGTCACACCTTGCCTCACAATAAAGTGGTCACACCTTGCCTCACAATAAAGTGGTCACACCTTGCCCCACAATACAGTTATCACACCTTGCCTCACAATAAAGTGGTCACACCTTGCCTCACAATACAGTTATCACACCTTGCCTCACAATAAAGTGGTCACACCTTGCCTCACAATAAAGTGGTCACACCTTGCCTCACAATAAAGTGGTCACACCTTGCCTCACAATAAAGTGGTCACACCTTGCCTCACAATAAAGTGGTCACACCTTGCCTCACAATAAAGTGGTCACACCTTGCCTCACAATAAAGTGGTCACACCTTGCCTCACAATAAAGTGGTCACACCTTGCCTCACAATAAAGTGGTCACACCTTGCCTCACAATAAAGTGGTCACACCTTGCCTCACAATAAAGTGGTCACACCTTGCCTCACAATAAAGTGGTCACACCTTGCCTCACAATAAAGTGGTCACACCTTGCCTCACAATAAAGTGGTCACACCTTGCCTCACAATACAGTTATCACACCTTGCCTCACAATAAAGTGGTCACACCTTGCCTCACAATAAAGTGGTCACACCTTGCCCCTCAATAAAGTGGTGCCTCACAATACAGTCACACCTTGCCTCACAATAAAGTGGTCACACCTTCCCTCACAATAAAGTGGTCATACCTTGCCTCACAATAAAGTGGTCACACCTTGCCTCACAATAAAGTGGTCACACCTTGTCTCACAATAAAGTGGTCACACCTTGCCTCACAATAAAGTGGTCACACCTTGCCTCACAATACAGTTATCACACCTTGCCTCACAATAAAGTGGTCGCACCTTGCCTCACAATAAAGTGGTCACACCTTCCCCCCAAAATACAGTTATCACACCTTGCCTCACAATAAAGTGGTCACACCTTGCCTCACAATGAAGTGGTCACACCTTGCCTCACAATAAAGTGGTCACACCTTGCCTCACAATAAAGTGGTCACACCTTGCCTCACAATATAGTTATCACACCTTGCCTCACAATAAAGTGGTCACACCTTGCCTCACAATAAACTGGTCACACCTTGTCTCACAATAAAGTGGTCACACATTGCCTCACAATAAAGTGGTCACACCTTGCCTCACAATAAAGTGGTCACACCTTGTCTCACAATAAAGTGGTCACACCTTGCCTCACAATAAAGTGGTCACACCTTGCCTCACAATAAAGTGGTCATACCTTGCCTCAATAAAGTGGTCACACCTTGTCTCACAATAAAGTGGTCACACCTTGCCTCACAATAAAGTGGTCACACCTTGCCTCACAATAAAGTGGTCACACCTTGCCTCACAATAAAGTGGTCACACCTTGTCTCACAATAAAGTGGTCACACCTTGTCTCACAATAAAGTGGTCATACCTTGCCTCACAATAAAGTGGTCACACCTTGCCTCACAATAAAGTGGTCACACCTTGCCTCACAATAAAGTGGTCACACCTTGCCTCACAATAAAGTGGTCACACCTTGCCTCACAATAAAGTGGTCACACCTTGCCTCACAATAAAGTGGTCACACCTTGTCTCACAATAAAGTGGTCACACCTTGTCTCACAATAAAGTGGTCACACCTTGTCTCACAATAAAGTGGTCACACCTTGTCTCACAATAAAGTGGTCACACCTTGTCTCACAATAAAGTGGTCACACCTTGTCTCACAATAAAGTGGTCACACCTTGTCTCACAATAAAGTGGTCACACCTTGTCTCACAATAAAGTGGTCACACCTTGTCTCACAATAAAGTGGTCACACCTTGTCTCACAATAAAGTGGTCACACCTTGTCTCACAATAAAGTGGTCACACCTTGTCTCACAATAAAGTGGTCACACCTTGTCTCACAATAAAGTGGTCACACCTTGTCTCACAATAAAGTGGTCACACCTTGTCTCACAATAAAGTGGTCATACCTTGCCTCACAATAAAGTGGTCACACCTTGTCTCACAATAAAGTGGTCACACCTTGTCTCACAATAAAGTGGTCACACCTTGTCTCACAAGAAAGTGGCCACACCCTGCTCCATCACAAGAAGACAGCACCCTCCCATCCCCTCTGCTTCACCATAACTGGGCACCATTCCCTATCGGTGTGTTCCCTCTCCTCCCTTCTCCCAAGAAGTGAGCACCCCTCCCCCTCCTGACCTGCTCCACCCCAGAGGTCAGGTGGCAAGTTAGGGTTGGTCACATCCTCTCCGTGTGGGGTGGGCAGGAGGCTGTGATCCAGTGAACAAGGGGCAATGACATGCAAATGATACAAAAGGTCATCAGTTTATCCCTTTGTGGTCATTCAGACTGGTTTTAAGAACTCTTATCACTTAGCTCTGCCTAAGGCCAGTTCCTGCCCTAGGTCAGCAGGCCTAAATAATCATAGCCTGGTTGATAGGCTGGATAACCAGAACCTTCAAAACAAGGGATGCCAAGCCAGTGATGATACTCTTAAGTCACATGTTCTCTCTAGGCTGGAGTACTGCTGTACTCTAACATCTCTGTTCAAGGCAGGGGAAATTGAAGACCTGGAGAATGTGCAGTGAAACGTCACTGCTCTCTTAGATTCAGTTAAACCACCTAAATTACCAAATACGTTTGAAGTCCCTCGATCTGTACTCCTTGAAACGTAGGCAAAAGTGGAACGTTATTATCTACATTTGGAAAATTAAAGAAGGATTAGTCCCAAATCTGCTCGCACAAATTGTTCCCACAGGTGTAGGATGAACTTAAGATAACTTTTCTTCCATAAGAGGAATTATCAACAAACCTTTGGTTGACTTCAAGAGGAAACTTGATAAATTCATCAAATCAATTCCTGACCAGCCGATCTGCGGATCGTACACTGGGCTGCGTGCGGCCAGCAGGCAGTTCAATGTACGATCCCCCAAGACGCCTGGTCTGGGACCTTGCCGCGGAGGGGCGATGACCCCCCAAAACATCCTTCAGGTATGACCCAGTAAAGTCAAATATCCCTCAGGTATGACCCAGTAAGGTCAAAAATCCTAAGGTAGGTATGACCCAGTAAAGTCAAAACATTGTCTTGAGTGAGCTTGGGATGTTGACAGTGCTGGTAGTGGTGTGGTCGTAGCATAACCTAGCATACCCGTCCCTGCTGGCTTGTCTACCTCCATTCAATACCAAATTTCTCTTATTTAACGCTTATGGAACCTTAGCTTTTCACTTAGTATACTGAGCACTTGGCTTGAGTCTCAGAGTCCAATCGTAGTGTGTAGAGCAGAGCTCCCGAAACTATTCTATTCTATTCTGAAGAATTGAGACACTTATGCAACACATGGGAATCTTTATTGAAGAAACATTTCGCCACACAGTGGCTTCATCAGTCCAATACAAAGTAGAAATGGGTAAGGACAGGAGGAGTTTGAGGTAATCAGTCCCTCAACCTGGAATCGATGTGTTCAGTCCATCACTCTTGTAGGAAGTACAGCATAGGGCCAGAGAGGTGACTTATATACTGCAGTCAGGTGAGTCGAAGCAGGAGGAGGTGGGATCACAGTGGGACCTGCCACTAGTGTAAGTTGGTCATCGTCCAAAGGTTGGACAAGTGTTGAGGTCTTTGTACCAAGATCCCATGATGTTGCAGGTCCCACTGTGATCCCGCCTCCTCCTGCTTCGACTCATCTAACTGCAGTATATAAGTCACCTCTCTGACCCTATGCTGCACTTCCTAAAAGAGTGATGGACTGAATACATCGATTCCAGGTTGAGGGACTGATTACCTCAAACTCCTCCTCTCCTTACCCATTTCTACTTTGTATTGGACTGATGAAGCCACTGTGTGGCGAAACGTTTCTTCAGTAAAGATTCCCATGTGTTGCATAAGTGTCTCAATTCTTCAACTTGTCGGCTTTCAAAACCATTCATCACATCTATTTTATTCTATTTGATTTGCCGGTATGGATCCCAGCCTGGGATCCATACCGATAATAATAGTAATTTTATAATTTCTTGAAAGGTAATATTTAAATTGTGAAAAATACAAGATTTAACATAGCCTTTTTTACTGAAACTGTTGATATCATTATTGTGAAGGATGCATCTGACGAGCGTCAACAAGGGCACTGATATTTGGTTGGTAATTGATGAGTTTTAGTGGTAAGTTACCATTCTCTGCCAGGCTCAGTATGTTCTCCTTAGTTACAATTGCATTTACTTGACTTAAACCAACTTCAACTATGTAATGACCCCCTTTTGACCCCCAGTCATTTATCTACCCCTTCGATATCTACATCGACCCTTGGGTGTCGATATTGACCACTTTGGGCAACCCTGGGTATAGGCTCTGGGCCTGACTCTCCAGTATTTTCGTTTTGATTGCCAGATATTTATTTCCTTTTTGCAGAGTACATTTAAAGTTTTTTTTTATAGGAGTTTCCAGCGGTAAGCGATCTATATATCATAATTTTCTGTATCTTTAATATACCTATGACGGGTTTCGAGAGTTTCCTTGCTCCTGTAGTAGCCCGGCCCTAGACCAGGCTTGTCTGCTACTGGATATCTCGCCTCCTATCACGTGCATGAAAGAGAGCGCAAGTACTTTGAAGAGTACCACCAGCAACCAGAGTTAGAGAGAGAGAGAGAGAGAGAGAGACTAAGGGAAGGGAAGAGGTATAAATGGCAAGTAACTAGTCAGTTGAGAGTTACCTGAAAGTCACTAAACACGTTGGGTGACGCATCCATGAACTGGTATCTTGACTCATTCTCACCTCCTACTCAGCTTTTGTTCTCACCCATTTTGTTCATCATCGTCACTCGCTAAAGATTTGTAATATGAGTCTTATAGTACTCAGCTGTTGTAGTAATAATGATCTTGTAATAGCTGTTATTAAAATAGCCCTTGCTGAGTATTTATTTTCATGTGCAGAATTCAATAGATTTTTGTTGCTCAAAAATTTTAGTCGCCTCTGCAGGTGAACTTTGACCCAAGCTGGTCACACCCCATCTGCCCCTACCCACCTAGCAGTAAAAGCAGGTACCGGGTATCAGCATACAGTTGCTGCTAGCATCTCAGGATTTGTTGTGATGTGTGAGAAACGCTGGTTGTCAGGTCCTGGGTAACACTGGCACTGTGTGAAGGCTCCAGACCTGCTGGAAACTTTCCAGTGTTGGGTAAAAAGTATTCTTCCATGTATATACTTACAATCCGGGTGACTTTAAGAGTGGAAACCCTGTGTAGTAACTAGGACTGTATTAAGTGGAAAATTGGTTTCGCGCAGTATACCACTTAAAGACAAAGTGTTCCAGTTTTTTATTAATGTAGTCAATTGATACAGCAAGTCTCGCTTTTGCCTTCAGATATGTGCTGGCAAGTCATGACGGAAGAGCGATCCTTATCTGGAGTGAGTTCCGGGGGTCAACGCCCCCGCGGCCCGGTCTGTGACCAGGCCTCCTTAGGTCAGTGTCCCAGGATGCGACCCACACCAGTCGACTAACACCCAGGTACCCATTTTACTGATGGGGAACATAGACAACAGGTTGAAAGAAACACGTCCAATGTTTTTACTCTGGCTGGGAATCGAACCCAGGCCCTCACCGTGTGAAGCGAGAGCGTTAACCACCAGGCCACCAGAGCCCTTGGTGTCACATTTACAAGATGTCAGTGTTGCGATAAGCTTAGCTAGAGTGAGTAACTTTTTTCACCTACACTGAGGTGATATAAGGATTTTGTGAAGACATACTTTTATTTGTATCCTGTACAATAAAATACAAAGCTAGAGTCGTGTTCCCATGTAAGAGTCAAACAAGATATTCTTCAACACAACACTCAAGTTACATTACACACACGACGGTAATACTACTGACCTATAAAAAAAAAAAGTTAAAAAATAAATACACATAATACACATACCATAAATAGTAATGTCTCTGGAAGCTCTCATGAACTCAAACTGGTTTCTATTGCACATGAAAGACCCCCCTTCCCCCCAGTGAGCGAGTTCCAGTCTTAGCTGGTTCTTGTGTGACTCCCATTCGTGAAGGCGTGTTGATGCTTCTGAAGTGCTCTTTAACAGAGGAATTGCTGCTGACCTCTTTCTCGAATCAAACCTGATTGTCTCCTGTTCCTCAGGCGCTGTACCACTCTATAGGTATACAATAGTAATCCTCTTTTGTCACCCATAATGACCTGTCCATTCTGGGTCTCACCGCCCCGCCGCCTGGTTCCAGCCCAATCCTAGTGGTTGATAGATAAAGCTGTTGGTGCTTGCTGCATACAGTCCTATTTAGGCACCACAGTTTGGCTGATTAGGAGCTAATTTGAGAAACTTATTGGTTCTCTCCTGAAGACAGCTAGGAGTTTGTTGGTAATTCAACTTATGTATGAAGGAAGAGTGTTGAAAACTCTTGATGATTCTTCACACTTATTATGTGTTAGTATACTCATGACACTCTTGCTTTCACTGGAATATTTTGATTCTTGTTCTCGTAAAGAGTAATTTCGGTGTGTAGATTTGAGATTAATCTCTCAAAAATTATCAAGGTGTAAATTATCGATATATCTTTCTTGCCTATCTTTCAGGGAGAACATTTCAAGGAATTTCAGGTGTTCCCAATGATTGAGGTGCTGGACTAAATTCATATAGGCTGTACATTCTCCAGATCTTCAGTTTTACCTGTCTTAAAAAAAAGCACGTTAGTGTACAGGAATATTTCCATCTAGAGAGAACATGACACAAAGAGGACCATCACTGGCTTTAACATCTCTCTCCCCCCCCCCCCTTCGAAGCTAATGACTGTTCAGCCTATCATTAGTTATTCCCTAACGGGTGGCATCTTAGGTCTCTAAGATTTTTGTTTTATAATCAGTCTCAAATTTTAAAACACTCATGTTTTATAATGAGGGAAGTGATGTTGCAAGTATTGACGTGTGCAGTTTCACTTTAGCCAGTGTTTCATACACCACTCCTGATGTTAATTTCTGTGCAATAATTTGAAGACTCTAGATCAGCTTCAGGCATCAAACAGTGTGAAGCTACCTGGACGGTTTCCAGGATTGTTAGGCTGTGTTTAGGTGCCAGTTATTTGCCAATTATATATTTTTTTAATGTTGTGGCTCTTTTTCCATGAAATATCTTGACTCTATCTGAATGATGCAGTCTTTAATGACTGATAAATCTAATGGGATGTACCTGTATTGCTTTGGTGGGTTTCCAGAGTTTTCTTACTATCTAGCTCCATGGATCAGGAAATAATTTACCATATATACGTAAGTTTAGGCTGACTGGGTATAAACCTGCCAATATACCAACATTGTTAAAAAGCTGGAATCGTGGAATTGTGTTATTACTGAAAACTAAACCTCCCTCCTAGCACCTGATAGCAGGTGTTCCTGCCCCTCCCTCCTAGCCACCTGATAGCAGGTGTCTCTGCCCCTCCCTCCTAGCCACCTGATAGCAGGTGTCTCTGCCCCTCCCTCCTAGCCACCTGATAGCAGGTGTCTCTGCCCCTCCCTCCTAGCCACCTGATAGCAGGTGTCTCTGCCCCTCCCTCCTAGCCACCTGATAGCAGGTGTCTCTGCCCCTCCCTCCTAGCCACCTGATAGCAGGTGTCTCTGCCCCTCCCTCCTAGCCACCTGATAGCAGGTGTCACTGCCCCTCCCGCCAAGCCACCTGATAGCAGGTGTGTCTGCCCCTCCCTCCTCGCCACCTGATAGCAGGTGTCTCTGCCCCTCCCTCCTAGCCACCTGATAGCAGGTGTCTCTGCCCCTCCCTCCTAGCCACCTGATAGCAGGTGTTCCTGCCCCTCCCTCCTAGCCACCTGATAGCAGGTGTTCCAGCCCCTCCCTCCTAGCCACCTGATAGCAGGTGTTCCTGCCCCTCCCTCCTAGCCACCTGATAGCAGGTGTCTCTGCCCCTCCCTCCTAGCCACCTGATAGCAGGTGTTCCTGCCCCTCCCTCCTAGCCACCTGATAGCAGGTGTTCCTGCCCCTCCCTCCTAGCCACCGGATAGCAGGTGTTCCTGCCCCTCCCTCCTAGCCACCTGATAGCAGGTGTTCCTGCCCCTCCCTCCTAGCCACCTGATAGCAGGTGTTCCTGCCCCTCCCTCCTAGCCACCTGATAGCAGGTGTCTCTGCCCCTCCCTCCTAGCCACCAGTTAGCAGGTGTTCCTGTCCCTCCCTCCTGGCCACCTGATAGCATGTGTTCCTACCCCTCCCTCCTAGCCACCTGATAGCAGGTGTTCCTGCCCCTCCCTCCTAGCCACCTGATAGCAGGTGTTCCTGCCCCTCCCTCCTAGCACCAGTTAGCAGGTGTTCCTGCCCCTCCCTCCTAGCACCAGTTAGCAGGTGTTCCTGCCCCTCCCTCCTAGCACCAGTTAGCAGGTGTTCCTGCCCCTCCCTCCTAGCCACCTGATAGCAGGCGTTCCTGCCCCTCCCTCCTAGCCACCTGATAGCAGGTGTTCCTGCCCCTCCCTCCTAGCCACCTGATAGCAGGTGTTCCTGTCCCTCCCTCCTAGCCACCTGATAGCAGGTGTTCCTGTCCCTCCCTCCTAGCCACCTGATAGCAGGTGTTCCTGTCCCTCCCTCCTAGCCACCTGATAGCAGGTGTTCCTGCCCCTCCCTCCTAGCCACCTGATAGCAGGCGTTCCTGCCCCTCCCTCCTAGCACCAGTTAGCAGGTGTTCCTGCCCCTCCCTCCTAGCCACCTGATAGCAGGCGTTCCTGCCCCTCCCTCCTAGCCACCTGATAGCAGGTGTTCCTGTCCCTCCCTCCTAGCCACCTGATAGCAGGCGTTCCTGCCCCTCCCTCCTAGCACCAGTTAGCAGGTGTTCCTGCCCCTCCCTCCTAGCACCAGTTAGCAGGTGTTCCTGCCCCTCCCTCCTAGCACCAGTTAGCAGGTGTTCCTGCCCCTCCCTCCTAGCACCAGTTAGCAGGTGTTCCTGTCCCTCCCTCCTAGCCACCTGATAGCAGGCGTTCCTGCCCCTCCCTCCTAGCCACCTGATAGCAGGTGTTCCTGCCCCTCCCTCCTATCCACCTGATAGCAGGCGTTCCTGCCCCTCCCTCCTAGCCACCTGATAGCAGGTGTTCCTGCCCCACCCTCCTAGCCACCTGATAGCAGGCATTCCTGCCCCTCCCTCCTATCCACCTGATAGCAGGCGTTCCTGCCCCTCCCTCCTAGCCACCTGATAGCAGGCGTTCCTGCCCCCTCCCTCCTGGCCACCTGATAGCAGGCGTTCCTGCCCCTTCCTCCTAGCCACCTGATAGCAGGCGTTCCTGCCCCTCCCTCCTAGCCACCTGATAGCAGGTGTTCCTGCCCCTCCCTCCTAGCCACCTGATAGCAGGCGTTCCTGCCCCTCCCTCCTAGCCACCTGATAGCAGGTGTTTCTGCCCCACCCTCCTAGCCACCTGATAGCAGGCATTCCTGCCCCTCCCTCCTATCCACCTGATAGCAGGCGTTCCTGCCCCTCCCTCCTAGCCACCTGATAGCAGGCGTTCCTGCCCCCACCCTCCTAGCCACCTGATAGCAGGCGTTCCTGCCCCTCCCTCCTAGCCACCTGATAGCAGGTGTTCCTGCCCCTCCCTCCTAGCCACCTGATAGCAGGCGTTCCTGCCCCTCCCTCCTAGCCACCTGATAGCAGGTGTTCCTGCCCCTCCCTCCTAGCCACCTGATAGCAGGTGTTCCTGTCCCTCCCTCCTAGCCACCTGATAGCAGGCGTTCCTGCCCCTCCCTCCTAGCCACCTGATAGCAGGTGTTCCTGCCCCTCCCTCCTATCCACCTGATAGCAGGCGTTCCTGCCCCTCCCTCCTAGCCACCTGATAGCAGGTGTTCCTGCCCCACCCTCCTAGCCACCTGATAGCAGGCATTCCTGCCCCTCCCTCCTATCCACCTGATAGCAGGCGTTCCTGCCCCTCCCTCCTAGCCACCTGATAGCAGGCGTTCCTGCCCCCTCCCTCCTGGCCACCTGATAGCAGGCGTTCCTGCCCCTTCCTCCTAGCCACCTGATAGCAGGCGTTCCTGCCCCTCCCTCCTAGCCACCTGATAGCAGGTGTTCCTGCCCCTCCCTCCTAGCCACCTGATAGCAGGCGTTCCTGCCCCTCCCTCCTAGCCACCTGATAGCAGGTGTTTCTGCCCCACCCTCCTAGCCACCTGATAGCAGGCATTCCTGCCCCTCCCTCCTATCCACCTGATAGCAGGCGTTCCTGCCCCTCCCTCCTAGCCACCTGATAGCAGGCGTTCCTGCCCCCACCCTCCTAGCCACCTGATAGCAGGCGTTCCTGCCCCTCCCTCCTAGCCACCTGATAGCAGGTGTTCCTGCCCCTCCCTCCTAGCCACCTGATAGCAGGCGTTCCTGCCCCTCCCTCCTAGCCACCTGATAGCATGTGTCTCTGCCCCTCCCTCCTAGCCACCTGATAGCAGGTGTTCCTGCCCCTCCCTCCTAGCCACCTGATAGCAGGTGTTCCTGCCCCTCCCTCCTAGCCACCTGATAGCAGGTGTTCCTGCCCCTCCCTCCTAGCCACCTGATAGCAGGTGTTCCTGCCCCTCCCTCCTAGCCACCTGATAGCAGGTGTTCCTGCCCCTCCCTCCTAGCCACCTGATAGCAGGTGTTCCTGCCCCTCCCTCCTAGCCACCTGATAGCAGGTGTTCCTGCCCCTCCCTCCTAGCCACCTGATAGCAGGTGTTCCTGCCCCTCCCTCCTAGCCACCTGATAGCAGGTGTTCCTGCCCCTCCCTCCTAGCCACCTGATAGCAGGTGTTCCTGCCCCTCCCTCCTAGCCACCTGATAGCAGGTGTTCCTGCCCCTCCCTCCTAGCCACCTGATAGCAGGTGTTCCTGCCCCTCCCTCCTAGCCACCTGATAGCAGGTGTTCCTGCCCCTCCCTCCTAGCCACCTGATAGCATGTGTTCCTACCCCTCCCTCCTAGCCACCTGATAGCAGGCGTTCCTCCTTCTCCCTCCTAGTCACCTGATAGCAGGCGTTCCTGCCCCTCCCTCCTGGACACCTGCTAGCAGGCGTTCCTGCCCCTTCCTCCTAGCCACCTGATAGCAGGCGTTCCTGCCCCTCCCTCCTAGCCACCTGATAGCAGGCGTTCCTGCCCCTCCCTCCTATCCACCTGATAGCAGGCGTTCCTGCCCCTCCCTCCTAGTCACCTGATAGCAGGCATTCCTGCCCCTCCCTCCTATCCACCTGATAGCAGGCGTTCCTGCCCCTCCCTCCTGGCCACCTGATAGCAGGTGTCTCTGCCCCTCCCTCCTGGCCACCTGATAGCAGGCGTTCCTGCCCCTCCCTCCTATCCACCTGATAGCAGGCGTTCCTGCCCCTCCCTCCTATCCACCTGATAGCAGGCGTTCCTGCCCCTCCCTCCTATCCACCTGATAGCAGGCGTTCCTGCCCCTCCCTCCTAGCCACCTGATAGCAGGTGTTCCTGCCCCACCCTCCTAGTCACCTGATAGCAGGCATTCCTGCCCCTCCCTCCTATCCACCTGATAGCAGGCGTTCCTGCCCCTCCCTCCTATCCACCTGATAGCAGGCGTTCCTGCCCCTTCCCTCCTGGCCACCTGATAGCAGGCGTTCCTGCCCCTTCCTCCTAGCCACCTGATAGCAGGCGTTCCTGCCCCTCCCTCCTAGCCACCTGATAGCAGGTGTTCCTGCCCCTCCCTCCTAGCCACCTGATAGCAGGCGTTCCTGCCCCTCCCTCCTAGCCACCTGATAGCAGGTGTCTCTGCCCCTCCCTCCTAGCCACCTGATAGCAGGTGTTCCTGCCCCTCCCTCCTAGCCACCTGATAGCAGGTGTTCCTGCCCCTCCCTCCTAGCCACCTGATAGCAGGTGTTCCTGCCCCTCCCTCCTAGCCACCTGATAGCAGGTGTTCCTGCCCCTCCCTCCTAGCCACCTGATAGCAGGTGTTCCTGCCCCTCCCTCCTAGCCACCTGATAGCAGGTGTTCCTGCCCCTCCCTCCTAGCCACCTGATAGCAGGTGTTCCTGCCCCTCCCTCCTAGCCACCTGATAGCAGGTGTTCCTGCCCCTCCCTCCTAGCCACCTGATAGCAGGTGTTCCTGCCCCTCCCTCCTAGCCACCTGATAGCAGGTGTTCCTGCCCCTCCCTCCTAGCCACCTGATAGCAGGTGTTCCTGCCCCTCCCTCCTAGCCACCCGATAGCAGGTGTCTCTGCCCCTCCCTCCTAGCCACCTGATAGCAGGTGTTCCTGCCCCTCCCTCCTAGCCACCTGATAGCAGGTGTTCCTGCCCCTCCCTCCTAGCCACCTGATAGCAGGTGTTCCTGCCCCTCCCTCTATGTAACTTGTAGTACACAGCTGACTGTGCAACATATTTTAACAGTTTGTTCCCGGCTAATAGCTTACTGCTTCCATTCTTAGTTTTCACAATATCTGAGCTGCCTCTGTGAGACCTCGAGAGAGTCTGATGACATTAATAATCTAGTGGGACTTTTAACCAATGCTGTATATTTCTTACTTGGTATGTTTGTGTTGCCTCTTGTGTTTAAGTTAGCAGTTCTTACTGTTTTAATTTGATTTGTGTGTGTGTGTGTGTGTGTGTGTGTGTGTGTGTGTGTGTGTGTGTGTGAAATACTGGGTCAAAGTGCTTTTCAACTAGCAAATTTTCTTCCCACTTTCTGGTCTGTTTCAAACTTGTGGTTCTGCTTTGTTATGTTCAGCGGAAGGTTCTCCTTTGTGTTGGGCAGCGTACCTTCGAATTTGCTAATTTAAATTAAGCAAATTGCGATATTTGATAAATTAGACACATGTGCAACTCTTGGGTATCTTTATTGAGGAAACGTTTCGCCACACAGTGGCTTCATCAGTCCATACAAAGGAGAATCTTGAAGAACAGGAGGAGAATGAGGTAATCAGTCCCTCAACCTTGAGTCGATGTGTTCAGTCCATCAATCTTGAGTAGAATTCTATTCAAGATTGATGGACTGACTACATCGACTCAAGGTTGAGGGACTGATTACCTCATTCTCCTCCTGTTCTTCAAGATTCTCCTTTGTATGGACTGATGAAGCCACTGTGTGGCGAAACGTTTCCTCAATAAAGATACCCAAGAGTTGCACATGTGTCTAATTTATCAACATGTCGGTTCTCTGAACCATTCATCTACAAATTGCGATGTTTATTCCAATTCTATAACTGGAGAACGCCTCTTCTGGTCAACTTAAAACCATCTTCCTGCCTGTGCTTCAGATTCATCGAGTCTACGGTACTCAACACCTGCTACCGGGTGAGGGACTGATTACCTGATCTTCTACTGTCTTCCGTTGATATCCATGTATTGTGTTGATGAAGCCAGTGGTCGATGCTTAGAAATTGGTGTTGGAGAGAATGCTGAAGATGTGTTTCACAATAAAGTTATTAAAGGATATTGTGAATCTGCTTTCTCGTGTGTGTCGCCTAGGTGCAGTCTCGTGTGTGTCGCCTAGGTGCAGTCTCGTGTGTGTCGCCTAGGTGCAGTCTCGTGTGTGTCGCCTAGGTGCAGTCTCGTGTGTGTCGCCTAGGTGCAGTCTCGTGTGTGTCGCCTAGGTGCAGTCTCGTGTGTGTCGCCTAGGTGCAGTCTCGTGTGTGTCGCCTAGGTGCAGTCTCGTGTGTGTCGCCTAGGTATAGTCTGTAATGCAATAATAATGAAGTTTAATAGATTAGACACATGTGCAGCACTTAATTATTTTTATTATGAAAACGTTTTGCCACACAGTTGCTTCATCAGTCCAATACAAAGAAGAATGGTGAAGATCCGAAGGAGTTTGAGGTAATCAGTCCCTCAGCCTGGAGTCGATATAATCAGTCCATCGATCTTGATTGATGGACTGATTACATCTCTACTGCTTCTACTGTGTCCTCTGAATTCGACTAAAAAAGTCTACTGTGTGGGCGAAACGTTTTGAAATAGAAACGTAACTGTAATAGTGTTGGTATAATTACCGACAATATGTAAAGTAAAAGAACTCAAGTGCCACTTATGTGGCATTTTTATTGTGGCAACGTTTCGCTCTCCAGGAGCTTTGTCAAGCCGTTATAAACAATACAGGGACACAGAGGGTATATATAGGTACAGAGTGAGCTGCAATGCATAATATAATCGTTGTAGGTAGTAGTAGTAGTACTTGTGGTAATAGTAGTAGTAGTAGTTGTTGTTGGAATACTTGTGGTAGTAGTGGCAACTATGTGATGACAGGAGTTATTACTTTGAGGAGAATTCTTGCTAATACTTCAGAGATGATGAAGCTGCCTTTATTCTGTTTAATTATGTTAGAAACAACGATTAATGATGATTCAAGGCATTTACCTCTACAGAAATTGGGTTCTTTAATCACTAGGCGGGTGTCGTTGAATTTCCTGAGGTGATTGGCGTAATTCCGGTGTTGTATGCAGGCATTGTTCAAATTATCGTTCTTACATGCATTAATGTGTTTACTGAGACGTGTTTCGAGGTTTCTTGCTGTTTCACCTACGTATATTCTGTCACAACCTCCACAGGGAATAGCATAAACCCCTGAGTTGATTGGTTCAATGTTCTTCAAGTTCGTCCTAGTCAGATCTTTTATGGAAGTACTGGTTGCGATGGCGACTCTAGTGTTAGCTTGTGCGAGTACTTTAGAGACGTTCAATGCAACCTGTCTATAGGGAAGGATTATAACTTTGTTAGGAGTGGTGTTAGTGCGTGGAGAACTGATGATCTGAACGGCTCTTTTCTTGCAGTCTTTGATGAAAAAAGAAAGGAAATATAGATCAGTGAAGGTCTGGTGTATGTATGTACACTCCTCGTAAAGAAACTGTGGACTGTAAATTTGGTATGCTCTTAGGAAAAATCCAATGATGACGCCTCTTTTGGTCTTAGTATCTTGACTGGAATAGAAGCGTATGAGATCGTTTTTGTTTGTAGGTTTCCTGTAAACTTGAAACCTTAGAGTGTTATCTACTTTGTGAATAAGGACGTTTAGAAAAGGTAACCTGTCGTTGGACTCTTCAAGTTAAACTGGATAGCCGGTTCAACTGCGTCGAGCCTTCCCTGAAGATTCCGCACATCAAAACGTTTGGGAGTTATGAGGACGTCGTCCGCATAACGTAACGGTAACCAAATGACACTGGTGGGGATAATGTTGACGAAGTGTTCAGCTTCCAGGTGTTCCATATACAAGTTGGCTAAGACGGCGCTGATGGGAGACCCTATTCCCATGCGATAGGTTTGTTTATAGAGCCTGTTATTGAAAGGAAAACAGTTGAAATTATTGCAGAGTTCAATCAGGTCAACGAAATTTCAGGGAGGTAGAGGAAGATTAAGGTCCTGATTGACTTTACGTCGTAGAACGTCAATGGCTTGTGTAGTGGGTATTTTAGCGAAAAAGGAAGTTACGTCCAAATCACTTAATTTTTTTCGAATGGAGAGGTCTCTGATGTGGATGAGGAGGTCTCCTAAATGCTTTAGATGGGCTGGGCTGATGGTCTCTAGAAGTCAAGAAAGATGTTTGGCGAGAACTCCAGCTAATTTGTGTGGTGCACTGCCTATACCTTATATGATTAGTCTAATTGGAATATTATGTTTATGGGTCTTAGGTAATCCATACATGTGCTGGTTTAGGACTGCTGGGTATCAGGTGTAGAAGTTTCTTCTCTTCACTGGTGCGTCCAAGTATTTGCCTGGTTTTGTATAGGAAGTCTTTGGTGAGTGTCTCCCACTGTTGTGTGTTGATGGGCTCGTATGTAGACTGGTCGTTCAAGCGTCCATCATTTTGGTGTTGTAGTCGCTGGTGTTGAGTATGACAACTCCACCTCCTTTGTCGGCGGTGGTGACGATAATATTTGGGTTATTGGCGAGGTCCTTAAGAGCAGTTATACACCGTCTAGGAAGATTAGTAGAAGGTGGTTCACATGAGCCCTGTATGTAACCTTTTTGGAAATTACTGTCACTGTGACTGTGGTTTCTGGTAATTATGTCCAGTTGGTGGTTTGGTTTGCGTAATTAAACTTCTTAATCGCTGTCCCACAGCCACAGGCCATAGTATGAATGCTGCAGCAGACCTACTGGTCCAGGCTAGGCAGGTCTTTCTCGAATTCAACCTCCTCTCAGCCATATATCTGTCCAGTCTGTCATTATTCTACCCAATAAGTCATAATATCCTTGTAAATGCTCCTTTCCCTTGGATCCAACTTCTCTTCCAACAACCCATCTGGTAGTTCCTTCAGTGTCTTTAATAGGTCCATGCTTTGGATTATTGAAAGTAAAGCAGCGCTCCAGAACACCTCTCTCAGCTGCCTGTCTACTTGCACTCCACCTGCAGTTGTTTTGTGTACGAATGGTATATAATACCGACAAGATGAGAGTAAGACACATGTGCAACATCTGGGTATCTTTATTGTAGACGTTTCGCCATCCAGTGGCTTTATCAATACAAATTCTAGGACATAACTTGAAGACAGTAGAACTATGTACAGAACATGAGGTAATCAGTCCCTCAACCTAGGAGTAGGTGCGAACAGCACCATAGTCGTGGAGATTCTGAAGCAGAAGAAAGAATCCTGGCGCTTATATAGTAACGTCAGGTGTAGCAGACGAGGGCATATTCACTGGTAGGCGGGATTCCCCAGTGGAAGTAGGTCCTTCCCAAAGAGATGGGTTAGTTGTAGTAGTACATAACCTTCACGACTACGACAACTACTACTACAACTAACCCATCTCTTTGGGAAGGACCTACTTCCACTGGGGAATCCCGCCTACCAGTGAATATGCCCTCGTCTGCTACACCTGACGTTACTATATAAGCGCCAGGATTCTTTCTTCTGCTTCAGAATCTCCACGACTATGGTGCTGTTCGCACCTACTCCTAGGTTGAGGGACTGATTACCTCATGTTCTGTACATAGTTCTACTGTCTTCAAGTTATGTCCTAGAATTTGTATTGATAAAGCCACTGGATGGCGAAACGTCTACAATAAAGATACCCAGATGTTGCACATGTGTCTTACTCTCATGCAGTTGTTTTTCTGGGGTCCCCGCCGTAACGGCTTGGTCCCAGACCAGGCCTCCCAGTGGCTGACCTGTTCATCAGGCTGTTGCTGCCAGCTGCACACAGTGCATTATATGCACTACATCCCGGCTGGTAAGAATTGACTTGAGAAACTCATGCAGTTCTCTCGTGAAGACAGCCAAGGGTTTGTTGGTAATTTCCTTTATGTATGAAGGGAAAGTGCTGAAAAGTCTTAGTCCCTTTACACTTAATGAGTTATGTCTTACTTTACTAATTGTAACGATGTAAATTGGCCTCTGTTCATCCCATATGTGGGTATGTTAAATTTTCGTGGTGAATCTAAGCAGTTGCAACACACCATCACGGGGTGCTGGGCCGCCACAGTCGTCTCACATCATGGCAACTCTACTTTTTACTGCTGATGTTTTGCAGCCCACCGAGCCATTTGCTGTTGTAAGGAGTGATTTCTGTGCGCAAATTTGACACCAATCCTTCAAGATTTTTCCCAGGTGTAAATTATTCCTTAGTTCTCAGGAGTACAGTTAGAGGGACTTTAAGTGTTTAAAATTATTTAGGTGCTCACTGAGTTTATGTGCAGTGCACAGATTTACACTCTTACTAGCCTTATAAGGGGTGTAATTACTAATTCAGAAATACTTCGCCTAGGAAGGACAGGTGACTTAAAAGAGTATCATCATTGGCTTGGCATCTCTTGTTTTGACGGGTTGTGAAGGTGAGTCGACTCTTTGCAATCAAGCAAAATGGGTTGAGAAAATATTTTTGTTAAGTGGGTTTGGGTCTGAGAAGGACCTGCCAAGTATGGGCCAATAGGCCTGCTACAGTGTTGCTCCATTCTTATGTTCTTATATGTGAGTACGAGTATATTATGTTGTAGCACAACTGTTAATGTGTCTGAGTGTGATGCACCACACACTGACTCACCACACACACTGACTCACCACACACACTGACTCACCACACACACTGACTCACCACACACACACTGACTCACCACACACACACTGACTCACCACACACACACACACTGACTCACCACACACACACACACACACACACACACACACACACACACACACACACACACACACTGACTCACCACACACACACACACACACTGACTCACCACACACACACACACACACACTGACTCACCACACACACACACTGACTCACCACACACACACACTGACTCACACACACACACACACACACACACACACACACACACACACACACACACACACACACACACACACACACACACACACACACACACACACACACACACACACTGACTCGCCACTAATCCTGTAATGGGTGTTGTATCATGAAGGCGCAGCTACCACACCCATGTTTCTAGCACTACCTCTTTCTTACAGGAGGCGGATCATTGCTGCTTTGTGTCTTTGCAGAGGTCGGGTTATAACTCCTGGTCCACCTCTTAACCCTTATTGATCGGCATCATTGATTTCTGGCCTCTTGGTCCTTATTATTGTCGGTGTTTTAAGGCCCAAAAGGCGAGAAATAAGTGATGCTGATCTAAATATTCACGAGACAACGTCACCAACTGAGTCTCGATCTCCGCAAATACAACTCACTAAGTACAATTCGGTGAGCAAGTACGCACGCACGCACGCACACACGCAGGTGAAGTTAATGAGGAGAATCAGATCGATTGAGGATCTGGCAGGACCACAGAGAGACCTGGACAGGCTACAAGCCTGGTCCAGCAACTGGGTTCTTGAATTTAACCCTGCCAAATGCAAAGTCATGAAAATCGGGGAAGGGCAAAGAAGACCGCAGACAGAGTATAGTCTAGGTGGCCAAAGACTACAAACCTCACTCAAGGAAAAAGATCTTGGCGTGAGTATAACACCGAGCACATCTCCTGAGGCGCACATCAATCAGATAACTGATGCAGCATACGGGCGTCTGGCAAACCTAAGGATAGCGTTCCGATACCTCAGTAAGGAATCGTTCAAGACTCTGTATACCATATACGTCAGGCCCATACTGGAGTATGCAACACCTGTTTGGAATCCACACCTGGTCAAGCACGTCAAAAAATTAGAGAAAGTGCAAAGGTTTGCAACAAGACTAGTCTCAGAGCTGAAGGGATTGTCTTACGAAGAAAGGTTAAGGGAAACTGGCCTGACGACACTGGAGGACAGGAGGGTCAGGGGAGACATGATAACAAAATATAAAATTCTACGCGGAATAGACAAGGTGGACAAAGACAAGATGTTCCAGAGAGGGGACACAGAAACAAGGGGTCACGATTGCAAGTTGAAGACTCAGATGAGTCAAAGGGATGCTAGGAAGTATTTCTTCAGTCATAGAGTTGTCAGGAAGTGGAATAGCGTAGAAAGTGACGTAGTGGAGGCGGGAACCATACATAGTTTTAAGGTGAGGTTTGATAAAGCTCATGGAGCAGGGAGAGAGAGGACCCAGTAGCGATCAGTGAAGAGGCGGGGCCAGGAGCTCGGACTCGACCCCCGCAACCTCAACTAGGTGAGTACACACACACACACACACACACACACACACACACACACACACACACACACACACACACACACACACACACACACAGTGGTTCTGCTGTTCCTTCCATCAGATAATATATATTGTCTAGTCTGATTGATTTTGTTACATCAAGTTACTTTAGTTGTCTCATCATTTCTTATTGTGTTGTGTTGATATTTTATGAGCAGTGTTGTGCTGCTCTGACTACACTACCTCCCAGTATCTCTCCACTTTCTTCCCTCTAGACCCTTTGAATATTTTTCTAGGCTCTTCATATCACTGTCAGTCTCGGCCAGCGGACCTCCCCTTCCCTCCTTCTTCACTATTATCTGTAGCTCCTTCACTGTCGTCATTTTTCTTAAGTGGCAGTAGAGTAACTTGGATTCAATTTTGGTCTTTTGTGTTGTATCATTTTAAACTTTTTCTTCTTATTTTTTGTATATTGTTCTCCTCCTTATCTAACTGTTTTCTGCAGTGTGATTTGCTTTACATTTCTTGCATCTTCCCTTTCCTCTCTGCATTCCTGACTGAACCATGGGCTGTTTATCTTGGTGCCTGTCCTCATGCCGCGGGGATGTTGACCCCTGGAACACCATCCAGGTATAATTCAGGTATACTTCAGGTATTCTCTAGGTATCCTTGGTATGACTCTCCTTTGTATCTTGTACTTCTTACCTCCATCCTATCTTATAACTCACTACCCTCCGGTTCCTCCCCGGTTCACTTACAGCGCCTGGGGGGGTATGTGGAAGGCATTCAGGCTTAATTTGGGGAACTGGAGCACAGATCCAATTCCCTAAATCAAGAGCCCCTCACCAACATCAAGGAACCTTCCTTGAGGGGCATCTCTCTCAGAAAGTTTCTCATACCATCATAGCCCTTCCTTCTGCAGTCACATTATCTGTTACTCACTTCATTTCTTTCTACATTCTCATTCCCACCAGGTACTCAAAACTTAGTGCCAAATGATTGTTGGCACTTGGGGTTCCCCAGCAGTATTTTCAGCTGTGTCTTATTCGTTGTGTGAACGTTCAAGTCTCGCTGGTTCTTGGCTTCACCTCATTCTTGTTTCCTTCACATGTTCGCTTAGTAAATTTTTCGTTATTCTTTCCTCGGGTTTCTGCTCCTCCATGAAGGGTCCCAGCTTCCCTCCCCCCCCCCATTTTCTTGTGTGTAAGGTAGAAGACAGATGTGTAACTAATGTAACATTGTATTGCTGTAACGTTTCGCTCTCCGGGAGCTTTATCAGGCCAATACCAATATTACAAGGATGCACAGAGTGAAAGAACTTAAACACTGCAGTAGGCCTACTGGCCTAATGCAGTGTCTTAAGTTCTGCAGCGGCGGCGGCGGCGGCGGCGGCGGAGGCGGAGGCGGAGGCGGAGGCGGCGGCGGCGGGGAAAGCAGCGGCAGTAGCAGCAGCAACAGCGTAGTAGTTGTAGTAGTAGTGGAGATAACTCTTGGTTGCTATGTGATGATTTGTACCTTATCACAGCCTCCGTAAGGGATTGTGTCAAACCTGCATCGACTAGTTCAAGGTTCTTTACTTCAGTCCTGGTCAGGTGTTGTCGGTAGTTCCTGATTCTAGTAGTTTAGTTTTGCTTCTTACTCTCGCACTGTTTTTAATGCGACTTATTGTCCTGCAATTCTGATCGTTCTGCTTCCCTGGTTTCCTATTGTTTGGTGGTGGATTATCTAAGACAACCATTTATTTTCGTCTCTCCGGACATTACAATACCTTCTATACAATCCCTAAAATCTACCTTTTTCCAGGTTTCATACTTTCTCAAATCCTCAATGGTTTCTGACCATTAGTGCTACTCCTCCTTTCCTTTCCCTTTTTTTAGCTACTTGGTAGCCCGTCTGGGAATATCACATTACTCATTGTTCATGAGTTTTGTTTCCAGAATAGCTATACTATCAGGGTGTTCCCCTCCTCTCTCGTTCATGAATTCACGTTTATTGATGACTCCGTCAACAGTTGAATAACACACTCTGAATCTTCTAACTTATTGTTTTCTGGGAATGCTGTTTTCTTGCTTCACTTTCTGGAGATACTGAGCGAGGACTCTCTCTGGGGTGCTGAAGCATATCCTTGTCTATTTTTATTTTACATTGTTAATGCACCTTTTCTGTGATAGGTGGTATGGCCCGTACTTCATTCCAACTCTGTTTCCTTCTTTCCCATGTCTCCCTTTCTACCTTTCTTTCCCCTTCCTCCTTCTCCATCCGATCTTTTAACGTAGATTATGACAATTTTGCGATATTCCCGCGGATTTTATTTTATTATCGTCACAAAGTGCTTTTGTTTTTTGGGCCCCATAAATAGAATTTGCAAAGGCCTAGTCTTTCCCTGTACATATGCTCCTACATATTTTTCTTGTCTCACTCGCAGCTCCCATTCTTCCTGACAGATCTTCATTTTTATTTCTCCTGCCTTTGTACCTTCCCTTCGGAATCTCTTCCTTCATTTAGCCCGAACCATGACTTCTCCGTGCTCCATGTCCTACTCTTCTTGTCTTATCAAAGTTTCTCGTAACCTGGAAAATCCTGGAGGGACTGATCCCGAACCCGAACACTGAAATCACTCCGAATGGCAACAAGAGACTTGGCAGACGGTGCAAAATACCTCCACTAAAAAGCAAGGGAGACTACCTTAGGCGTCCTTCAGGTATCCATGTTTATTTGATAAGGTTCATTTGTTTATGCACTCACCTGTTTATCAAAATGGTATAAAATACCGACTTTGATCGGTATTTTATACCAGGTGCATTGATGTTCATCTTGTCAGACACTGCAACACATGGCCTCTTGGTACAGAAAACACCTTGGACAACCCTTTCAAGTGAGAACTGTTGGATCTGAGAGGGACCTGACCTATCAGTGGCTACATTCTCACTACTACTACTACTACTACTACTATGCACCTCTCCTTCCGACAGTATTTAAGTCTCCGCACTGTCGCTTGATCTTCAGATAGTTCCTGACTATGGAACTGAACTTCTCCAGGCCGAGGGACTGACAACCTCAAATTCTACGACTTCAAGGGTGATGGACTGATTACATCGTCTTCACATCTCTACTGTTCCTGCCTACTTTCTGTATTCGACTGAAGAAGCCTACTGTGTAGGCGAAACGTTTCGGAATAAAGTTGCTTAACTGTTGCCTTTGTGTCTTACCTACCAACCACTCACCTGTTTAGTTGCAGAGGTCGTGTTTGAGCTCCTGGCCCTCCCTTGTATCTGGCAATTATTAGGCTCACTCCGTTTTAGTCTTGTGGACATATCATGTCTTACTAGAGTTATGAACGGAGCCTGTCTCTTTGACTTCTTTGTTCGCGTCATTCCACTTCATAACACCCTTAAGGGGGACCTGCCTGGCCGCCTGGCCTGCTGCAGTATTTATTTTTTCTTGTGCTCTTATGAGCGAGAGGCGTTGGTGCTGAGCAGGCTGCTTCAGCTCCCTCGGTGCCCTGGTGCTGAGCAGGCTGCTTCAGCTCCCTCGGTGCCCTGGTGCTGAGCAGGCTGCTTCAGCTCCCTCGGTGCCCTGGTGCTGAGCAGGCTGCTTCAGCTCCCTCGGTGCCCTGGTGCTGAGCAGGCTGCTTCAGCTCCCTCGGTGCCCTGGTGCTGAGCAGGCTGCTTCAGCTCCCTCGGTGCCCTGGTGCTGAGCAGGCTGCTTCAGCTCCCTCGGTGCCCTGGTGCTGAGCAGGCTGCTTCAGCTCCCTCGGTGCCCTGGTGCTGAGCAGGCTGCTTCAGCTCCCTCGGTGCCCTGGTGATGGACCTGGTGCTTCAGCTCCCTCGGTGCCCTGGTGATGGACCAGATGCTTCAGCTCCCTCGGTGCCCTGGTGATGGACCTGGTGCTTCAGCTCCCTCGGTGCCCTGGTGATGGACCTGGTGCTTCAGCTCCCTCGGTGCCCTGGTGATGGACCTGGTGCTTCAGCTCCCTCGGTGCCCTGGTGATGGACCAGGTGCTTCAGCTCCCTCGGTGCCCTGGTGATGGACCAGGTGCTTCAGCTCCCTCGGTGCCCTGGTGATGGACCAGGTGCTTCAGCTCCCTCGGTGTCCTGGTGATGGACCTGGTGCTTCAGCTCCCTCGGTGCCCTGGTGATGGACCAGGTGCTTTAGTTCCCTCGGTGCCCTGGTGATGGACCAGGTGCTTTAGCTCCCTCGGTTCCCTGGTGATGGACCAGGTGCTTCAGTACCCTGGTGATGGGTCAGGTACTTCAGCTCCCTCAGTACCCTATTTAAAAGTGCCCTGGGTCTGGGTTTGAGGGGAACCTGCCTAGTGTGGGCCGGTTGGCTTGCTGCAGTGTTCCTTCTTTCTGTATTCTCTGAGTGAGAGATAACGATACCTAACTGTTGCATATGTGTCTTACCTAACAACCTGTCGGTATTTTATACCATTTTAATGTTCAATCTGTCAGACACTGCAACACAAGGGTATCTTGGTACAGACCTACAGTCAACTTCGACAACCTCTACTAGTGAGAACGGCTGGATTTGAGAGGGACCTGACCTCTCAGCATCTGAGTTCTTACCTCTTCTAGTGACCTACGTCTCACCTCTTGGCGCTATATAAGGCTCCATCCTGTCACTTCATCTCCATATTGTTTCATTCCATGGAACAATGCTCTTCTCCAGACTGAGGGACTGACCACCTCAAAACTTTAAGGGTGATGGACTGATTACATCGTCTTCAAGTATCTTCTGCTTCTATCAACTTTTCTGTACTCGACTGAAGAAGCCTACTGTGTAGGCGAAACGTTTCGAAATAAAGATACCTAACTGTTGCATATGTGTCTTACCTAACAATTTGAGCGGGACTTGCACATTGATAGGGCGGGAAGGGGTTGTCGGGGCTTGTTGCTTGGGTGGCTCTGGGGATGGGTTGGGCAAATATTTATGTTGGTGGGTTGGGTCTGACATGGACCTGCCTTGTATAGGCCAGTAGGCCTTCTGCAGTGTTCCTCCATTCTTATGTTCTTATGCAACATATGGGAGTCTTTGAAGAAACGTTTCGCCATGCAGTGGCTTCATCATTCCAATACACAGTAGAAATGGGTAAGGAGAGGAGGAGTTTGAGGTAATCAGTCCCTCAGCCTGGAATCGATGTGTTCTGTCCATCACTCTTGTAGGAAGTACAGCATAGGGCCAGAGAGGTGGCTTATATACTGCAGTCAGGTGAGTCGAAGCAGGAGGAGGCAGGATCACAGTGGGACCTGCCACTAGTGTAAGTAGGTCGTCGTCCAAAGGTTGGACAAGCGTTTAAGTCTTTAAACCAAGATCCCATGATGTTGCAGGTCCCACTGTGATCCCGCCTCCTCCTGCTTCGACTCACCTGACTGCAGTATATAAGCCACCTCTCTGGCCCTATGCTGCACTTCCTACAAGAGTGATGGACTGAACACATCGATTCCAGGTTGAGAGACTGATTATCTCATACTCCTCCTCTCCTTACCCATTTCTACTTTGTATTGGACTGATGAAGCCACTGTGTGGCGAAACGTTTCTTCAATAAAGATTCCCATATGTTGCATAAGTGTCTCAATTCTTCACTTATTATATCTCCCTTACTTATGCCAGTCTTCCACTTACACACTTCAGTCATGTCTGGGTACCACTAGGGTGTTTACAAACACAGACCTTGCATTCAGTATCTGATCTTTCTCCTTCACCAGTTTTCATAACCTGGCATTTGCTGAACTTGAATTCCAACAACCACTTGTCATTTCAGTTTTGAAATTTAACCAGGTCCAGTTGCA